>NC_059110.1:53509253-53632262 GCF_020740685.1 Jaculus jaculus | reverse complement strand
AATTAACAGAACGCGACTTTCTCTGTTAGTTTTCTTGCAAACCTATGTTGTTTTTGAACCAGCTTCTAATCTTTTCAGTTCACAGTTAGCTTTCATGAGTAAATGATGCTAGTACATAATCGGCTAATAGCACATTGCATTCACTGTTAGTTTTCCAGGGGATAAGTTCTTCCTAGACAACAGGTTTACAGAACGTAGAATGGAACGTTACAATTCACTGAGAAATGTTCACTTAGAAAAGAGGAGTATGCAACATTGAATACAGGCTTAGTTTAGGAAAGCGGCTTGCTTTACAGTAGAGGACAGGACAGAACAACATGACATTCACGATGAGTTTTCAATGAGAAACGAAAGAATCCGAGAAGTCCTACTCTTTGAATTCCTTGGGATTTTTCAAGAGCAACTGATCCTAACAGATAACCGGTGAATGAAACTGTCAATTACGCTTACTTTTAGAAGGGAATTGAGCTTCCTACGCAATACGATCATAGAACGTTGAATTCTCACCTATTTTGAAAGAGAATTGTTTATTGTACACAGTTTTCAACAGGAAACATTCTCAGTATTCACACAGTTCTAGCCCTTTGAATTCATCTTCATTTTCAATAGGAAATGTTCCGAGCATATAACTTCTGATCGAACTTTGAAAACAATCTTAGATTACCATTGGAATATTATCTGTAAAGAAATTACAGAACAATTTTATTCGAGGTTAGTCTTCAGTGAGAAACGTTCATTTCAAACAGCGGGACTACAGAACTTTGATTTCAAGGATAGATTTCAAAGGGTAATTCAATGTTATACACAATTGATTACAGAACGCTACTTTCTCTGTTAGTTTTCTTGCACAACCTATGTTGTTATTGAAGCAGCTTCTAATCTTTTCAGTTCACAGTTAGCTTTCATGAGTAAATGATGCTAGTACATAATCGGCGAATTGCACATTGCATTCAGTGTTAATTTTCCAGGGGATAAGTTCTTCCTAGACAACAGGTTTACGGAACGTTGAATTGAACGCTACTATTCACTGAGAAATGTTCACTTAGAAAACAGGACTGTGCAACATTGAATACAGGCTTACTTAGGAAAGCGGCTTGCTTTACAGTAGAGGACAGGACAGAACAACATGACATTCACGATGAGTTTTCAATGAGAAACGAAAGAATCCAAGAAGTCCTACTCTTTGAATTCCTTGGGATTATTCAAGAGCAACTGATCCTAAAAGATAACCGGTGAGTGAAACTGCCAATTACTCTTACTTTTAGAGGGAATTGAGCTTCCTACACAATACGATCATAGAACGTTGAATTCGCTCCTACTTTTGAAAGAGAATTGTTTATTGTACACAGTTTTCTACAGGAAACATTCTCAGTATTCATACAGTTCTAGCCCTTTGAATTCGTCTTCGTTTCAATAGGAAATGTTCCGAGCATATAACTGTTGATCGAAGTTTGAAAACAATCTTAGATTATCATTGGCATATTGTCTGTAATGAAATTACAGAACATTGTATTCGCGGTTAGTCTTCAGTGAGAAACGGTCATTTCAAACAGCGGGACTACAGAACTTTGATTTCAAGGATAGATTTCAAAGGGTAATTCAATGTTATACACAATTGAATTACGGAACGCGACTTTCTCTGTTAGTTTTCTTGCACAACCTATGTTGTTATTGAAGCAGCTTCTAATCTTTTCAGTTCACAGTTAGCTTTCATTAGTAAATGATGCTAGTATATAATCGGCTAATAGCACATTGCATTCAGTGTTAGTTTTCCAGGGGATAATTTCTTCCCAGACAACAGGTTTACGGAACGTTGAATTGAACGTTACTATTCACTGAGAAATGTTCACTTAGGAAACAGGAGTATGCAACATTGAATACAGGCTTAGTTAGGAAAGCGGCTTGCTTTACAGTAGAGGACAGGACAGAACAACATGACATTCACGATGAGTTTTCAATGAGAAACGAAAGAATCCGAGAAGTCCTACTCTTTGAATTCCTTGGGATTTTTCAAGAGCAACTGATCCTAACAGATAACCGGTGATGAAACTGTCAATTATGCTTACTTTTAGAAGGGAATTGAGCTTCCTACACAATACGATCATAGAACGTTGAATTCGTTCCTATTTTGAAAGAGAATTGTTTATTGTACACAGTTTTCAACAGGAAACATTCTCAGTATTCACACAGTTCTCGTCCTTTGAATTCATCTTGTTTTCAATAGGAAATGTTCCGAGCATATAACTTCTGATCGGACTTTGAAAACAATCTTAGATTTCCATTGGAATATTGTCTGTAATGAAGTTACAGAATATTGTATTTGCGGTTAGTCTTCAGTGAGAAACGTCATTTCAAACAGCGGGACTACAGAACTTTGATTTCAAGGAGAGATTTCAAAGGGTAATTCAATGTTATAAACAACTGAATTACAGAACGCGACTTTCTCTGTTAGTTTTCTTGCAAACCTATGTTGTTTTTTGAACCAGCTTCTAATCTTTTCAGTTCACAGTTAGCTTTCATGAGTAAATGATGCTAGTACATAATCGGCTAATAGCACATTGCATTCACTGTTAGTTTTCCAGGGGATAAGTTCTTCCTAGACAACAGGTTTACAGAACGTAGAATGGAACGTTACAATTCACTGAGAAATGTTCACTTAGAAACAGGAGTATGCAACATTGAATACAGGCTTAGTTAGGAAAGCGGCTTGCTTTACAGTAGAGGACAGGACAGAACAACATGACATTCACGATGAGTTTTCAATGAGAAACGAAAGAATCCGAGAAGTCCTACTCTTTGAATTCCTTGGGATTTTTCAAGAGCAATTGATCCTAACAGATAACCGTGAATGAAACTGTCAATTACGCTTACTTTTAGAAGGGAATTGAGCTTCCTACGCAATACGATCATAGAACGTTGAATTCTCACCTATTTTGAAAGAGAATTGTTTATTGTACACAGTTTTCAACAGGAAACATTCTCAGTATTCACACAGTTCTAGCCCTTTGAATTCATCTTCATTTTCAATAGGAAATGTTCCGAGCATATAACTTCTGATCGAACTTTGAAAACAATCTTAGATTACCATTGGAATATTATCTGTAAAGAAATTACAGAACATTTTATTCGAGGTTAGTCTTCAGTGAGAAACGTTCATTTCAAACAGCGGGACTACAGAACTTTGATTTCAAGGATAGATTTCAAAGGGTAATTCAATGTTATACACAATTGATTACAGAACGCTACTTTCTCTGTTAGTTTTCTTGCACAACCTATGTTGTTATTGAAGCAGCTTCTAATCTTTTCAGTTCACAGTTAGCTTTCATGAGTAAATGATGCTAGTACATAATCGGCGAATTGCACATTGCATTCAGTGTTAATTTTCCAGGGGATAAGTTCTTCCTAGACAACAGGTTTACGGAACGTTGAATTGAACGCTACTATCACTGAGAAATGTTCACTTAGAAAACAGGACTGTGCAACATTGAATACAGGCTTACTTAGGAAAGCGGCTTGCTTTACAGTAGAGGACAGGACAGAACAACATGACATTCACGATGAGTTTTCAATGAGAAACGAAAGAATCCAAGAAGTCCTACTCTTTGAATTCCTTGGGATTATTCAAGAGCAACTGATCCTAAAAGATAACCGGTGAGTGAAACTGCCAATTACTCTTACTTTTAGAAGGGAATTGAGCTTCCTACACAATACGATCATAGAACGTTGAATTCGCTCCTACTTTTGAAAGAGAATTGTTTATTGTACACAGTTTTCTACAGGAAACATTCTCAGTATTCATACAGTTCTAGCCCTTTGAATTCTCTTCGTTTTCAATAGGAAATGTTCCGAGCATATAACTTTTGATCGAAGTTTGAAAACAATCTTAGATTATCATTGGCATATTGTCTGTAATGAAATTACAGAACATTGTATTCGCGGTTAGTCTTCAGTGAGAAACGTTCATTTCAAACAGCGGGACTACAGAACTTTGATTTCAAGGATAGATTTCAAAGGGTAATTCAATGTTATACACAATTGATTACAGAACGCTACTTTCTCTGTTAGTTTTCTTGCACAACCTATGTTGTTATTGAAGCAGCTTCTAATCTTTTCAGTTCACAGTTAGCTTTCATTAGTAAATGATGCTAGTATATAATCGGCTAATAGCACATTGCATTCAGTGTTAGTTTTCCAGGGGATAATTTCTCCCAGACAACAGGTTTACGGAACGTTGAATTGAACGTTACTATTCACTGAGAAATGTTCCCTTAGGAAACAGGAGTATGCAACATTGACTACAGGCTTAGTTAGGAAAGCGGCTTGCTTTACAGTAGAGGACAGGACAGAACAACATGACATTCATGATGAGTTTTCAATGAGAAACGAAAGAATCCGAGAAGTCCTACTCTTTGAATTCCTTGGGATTTTCAAGAGCAACTGATCCTAACAGATAACCGGTGAATGAAACTGTCAATTATGCTTACTTTTAGAAGGGAATTGAGCTTCCTACACAATACGATCATAGAACGTTGAATTCGTTCCTATTTTGAAAGAGAATTGTTTATTGTACACAGTTTTCAACAGGAAACATTCTCAGTATTCACACAGTTCTAGCCCTTTGAATTCATCTTCGTTTTCAATAGGAAATGTTCCGAGCATATAACTTCTGATCGAACTTTGAAAACAATCTTAGATTTCATTGGAATATTGTCTGTAATGAAGTTACAGAACATTGTATTTGCGGTTAGTCCTTCAGTGAGAAACGTTCATTTCAAACAGCGGGACTACAGAACTTTGATTTCAAGGAGAGATTTCAAAGGGTAATTCAATGTTATAAACAACTGAATTACAGAACGCGACTTTTCTCTGTTAGTTTTCTTGCAAACCTATGTTGTTTTTGAACCAGCTTCTAATCTTTTCAGTTCACAGTTAGCTTTCATTAGTAAATGATGCTAGTACATAATCGGCTAATAGCACATTGCATTCACTGTTAGTTTTCCAGGGGATAAGTTCTTCCCAGACAACAGGTTTACAGAACGTAGAATGGAACGTTACAATTCACTGAGAAATGTTCACTTAGAAAACAGGAGTATGCAACATTGAATACAGGCTTAGTTAGGAAAGCGGCTTGCTTTACAGTAGAGGACAGGACAGAACAACATGACATTCACGATGAGTTTTCAATGAGAAACGAAAGAATCCGAGAAGTCCTACTCTTTGAATTCCTTGGGATTTTTCAAGAGCAATTGATCCTAACAGATAACCGGTGAATGAAACTGTCAATTACGCTTACTTTTAGAAGGGAATTGAGCTTCCTACGCAATACGATCATAGAACGTTGAATTCTCACCTATTTTGAAAGAGAATTGTTTAATGTACACAGTTTTCAACAGGAAACATTCTCAGTATTCACACAGTTCTAGCCCTTTGAATTCATCTTCATTTTCAATAGGAAATGTTCCGAGCATATAACTTCTGATCGAACTTTGAAAACAATCTTAGATTACCATTGGAATATTATCTGTAAAGAAATTACAGAACATTTTATTCGAGGTTAGTCTTCAGTGAGAAACGTTCATTTCAAACAGCGGGACTACAGAACTTTGATTTCAAGGATAGATTTCAAAGGGTAATTCAATGTTATACACAATTGATTACAGAACGCTACTTTCTCTGTTAGTTTTCTTGCACAACCTATGTTGTTATTGAAGCAGCTTCTAATCTTTTCAGTTCACAGTTAGCTTCATGAGTAAATGATGCTAGTACATAATCGGCGAATTGCACATTGCATTCAGTGTTAATTTTCCAGGGGATAAGTTCTTCCTAGACAACAGGTTTACGGAACGTTGAATTGAACGCTACTATTCACTGAGAAATGTTCACTTAGAAAACAGGACTGTGCAACATTGAATACAGGCTTACTTAGGAAAGCGGCTTGCTTTACAGTAGAGGACAGACAGAACAACATGACATTCACGATGAGTTTTCAATGAGAAACGAAAGAATCCAAGAAGTCCTACTCTTTGAATTCCTTGGGATTATTCAAGAGCAACTGATCCTAAAAGATAACCGGTGAGTGAAACTGCCAATTACTCTTACTTTAGAAGGGAATTGAGCTTCCTACACAATACGATCATAGAACGTTGAATTCGCTCCTACTTTTGAAAGAGAATTGTTTATTGTACACAGTTTTCTACAGGAAACATTCTCAGTATTCATACAGTTCTAGCCCTTTGAATTCGTCTTCGTTTTCAATAGGAAATGTTCCGAGCATATAACTTTTGATCGAAGTTTGAAAACAATCTTAGATTATCATTGGCATATTGTCTGTAATGAAATTACAGAACATTGTATTCGCGGTTAGTCTTCAGTGAGAAACGGTCATTTCAAACAGCGGGACTACAGAACTTTGATTTCAAGGATAGATTTCAAAGGGTAATTCAATGTTATACACAATTGAATTACGGAACGCGACTTTCTCTGTTAGTTTTCTTGGCACAACCTATGTTGTTATTGAAGCAGCTTCTAATCTTTTCAGTTCACAGTTAGCTTTCATTAGTAAATGATGCTAGTATATAATCGGCTAATAGCACATTGCATTCAGTGTTAGTTTTCCAGGGGATAATTTCTTCCCAGACAACAGGTTTACGGAACGTTGAATTGAACGTTACTATTCACTGAGAAATGTTCCCTTAGGAAACAGGAGTATGCAACATTGAGTACAGGCTTAGTTAGGAAAGCGGCTTGCTTTACAGTAGAGGACAGGACAGAACAACATGACATTCATGATGAGTTTTCAATGAGAAACGAAAGAATCCGAGAAGTCCTACTCTTTGAATTCCTTGGGATTTTTCAAGAGCAACTGATCCTAACAGATAACCGGTGAATGAAACTGTCAATTATGCTTACTTTTAGAAGGGAATTGAGCTTCCTACGCAATACGATCATAGAACGTTGAATTCTCACCTATTTTGAAAGAGAATTGTTTATTGTACACAGTTTTCAACAGGAAACATTCTCAGTATTCACACAGTTCTCGTCCTTTGAATTCATCTTTGTTTTCAATAGGAAATGTTCCGAGCATATAACTTCTGATCGAACATTGAAAACAATCTTAGATTTCCATTGGAATATTGTCTGTAATGAAGTTACAGAATATTGTATTTGCGGTTAGTCTTCAGTGAGAAACGTTCATTTCAAACAGCGGGACTACAGAACTTTGATTTCAAGGAGAGATTTCAAAGGGTAATTCAATGTTATAAACAACTGAATTACAGAACGCGACTTTCTCTGTTAGTTTTCTTGCAAACCTATGTTGTTTTTTGAACCAGCTTCTAATCTTTTCAGTTCACAGTTAGCTTTCATGAGTAAATGATGCTAGTACATAATCGGCTAATAGCACATTGCATTCACTGTTAGTTTTTCCAGGGGATAAGTTCTTCCTAGACAACAGGTTTACAGAACGTAGAATTGAACGTTACAATTCACTGAGAAATGTTCACTTAGAAAACAGGAGTATGCAACATTGAATACAGGCTTAGTTAGGAAAGCGGCTTGCTTTACAGTAGAGGACAGGACAGAACAACATGACATTCACGATGAGTTTTTCAATGAGAAACGAAAGAATCCGAGAAGTCCTACTCTTTGAATTCCTTGGGATTTTTCAAGAGCAATTGATCCTAACAGATAACCGGTGAATGAAACTGTCAATTACGCTTACTTTTAGAAGGGAATTGAGCTTCCTACGCAATACGATCATAGAACGTTGAATTCTCACCTATTTTGAAAGAGAATTGTTTAATGTACACAGTTTTCAACAGGAAACATTCTCAGTATTCACACAGTTCTAGCCCTTTGAATTCATCTTCATTTTCAATAGGAAATGTTCCGAGCATATAACTTCTGATCGAACTTTGAAAACAATCTTAGATTACCATTGGAATATTGTCTGTAAAGAAATTACAGAACATTTTATTCGAGGTTAGTCTTCAGTGAGAAACGTTCATTTCAAACAGCGGGACTACAGAACTTTGATTTCAAGGATAGATTTCAAAGGGTAATTCAATGTTATACACAATTGATTACAGAACGCTACTTTCTCTGTTAGTTTTCTTGCACAACCTATGTTGTTATTGAAGCAGCTTCTAATCTTTTCAGTTCACAGTTAGCTTTCATTAGTAAATGATGCTAGTACATAATCGGCTAATAGCACATTGCATTCAGTGTTAGTTTTCCAGGGGATAAGTTCTTCCTAGACAACAGGTTTACGGAACGTTGAATTGAACGCTACTATTCACTGAGAAATGTTTCACTTAGAAAACAGGACTGTGCAACATTGAATACAGGCTTACTTAGGAAAGCGGCTTGCTTTACAGTAGAGGACAGGACAGAACAACATGACATTCACGATGATTTTCAATGAGAAACGAAAGAATCCGAGAAGTCCTACTCTTTGAATTCCTTGGGATTATTCAAGAGCAACTGATCCTAAAAGATAACCGGTGAGTGAAACTGCCAATTACTCTTACTTTAGAAGGGAATTGAGCTTCCTACACAATACGATCATAGAACGTTGAATTCGCTCCTACTTTGAAAGAGAATTGTTTATTGTACACAGTTTTCTACAGGAAACATTCTCAGTATTCATACAGTTCTAGCCCTTTGAATTCGTCTTCGTTTTCAATAGGAAATGTTCCGAGCATATAACTTTTGATCGAAGTTTGAAAACAATCTTAGATTATCATTGGCATATTGTCTGTAATGAAATTACAGAACATTGTATTCGAGGTTAGTCTTCAGTGAGAAACGTTCATTTCAAACAGCGGGACTACAGAACTTTGATTTCAAGGATAGATTTCAAAGGGTAATTCAATGTTATACACAATTGAATTACAGAACGCGACTTTCTCTGTTAGTTTTCTTGCACAACCTATGTTGTTATTGAAGCAGCTTCTAATCTTTTCAGTTCACAGTTAGCTTTCATTAGTAAATGATGCTAGTAAATAATCGGCTAATAGCACATTGCATTCAGTGTTTGTTTTCCAGGGGTAAATTCTTCCTAGACAATAGGTTTACGGAATGTAGAATTGGAACGTTACTATTCACTGAGAAATGTTCACTTAGAAAACAGGACTATGCAACATTGAATACAGGCTTAGTTAGGAAAGCGGCTTGCTTTACAGTAGAGGACAGGACAGAACAACATGACATTCACGATGAGTTTTCAATGAGAAACGAAAGAATCCGAGAAGTCCTACTCTTTGAATTCCTTGGGATTTTCAAGAGCAATTGATCCTAACAGATAACCGGTGAATGAAACTGTCAATTACGCTTACTTTAGAAGGGAATTGAGCTTCCTACGCAATACGATCATAGAACGTTGAATTCTCTCCTATTTTGAAAGAGAATTGTTTATTGTACACAGTTTTCAACAGGAAACATTCTCAGTATTCACACAGTTCTAGCCCTTTGAATTCATCTTCATTTTCAATAGGAAATGTTCCGAGCATATAACTTCTGATCGAACTTTGAAAACAATCTTAGATTACCATTGGAATATTGTCTGTAAAGAAATTACAGAACATTTTATTCGAGGTTAGTCTTCAGTGAGAAACGTTCATTTCAAACAGCGGGACTACAGAACTTTGATTTCAAGGATAGATTTCAAAGGGTAATTCAATGTTATACACAATTGATTACAGAACGCTACTTTCTCTGTTAGTTTTCTTGCACAACCTATGTTGTTATTGAAGCAGCTTCTAATCTTTTCAGTTCACAGTTAGCTTTCATGAGTAAATGATGCTAGTACATAATCGGCTAATAGCACATTGCATTCACTGTTAGTTTTCCAGGGGATAAGTTCTTCCTAGACAATAGGTTTACGGAACATTGAATTGAACGCTACTATTCACTGAGAAATGTTCACTTAGAAAACAGGACTGTGCAACATTGAATACAGGCTTAGTTAGGAAAGCGGCTTGCTTTACAGTAGAGGACAGGACAGAACAACATGACATTCACGATGAGTTTTCAATGAGAAACGAAAGAATCCGAGAAGTCCTACTCTTTGAATTCCTTGGGATTTTTCAAGAGCAACTGATCCTAACAGATAACCAGTGAATGAAAATGTCAATTACTGCTTACTTTTAGAAGGGAATTGAGCTTCCTACACAATACGATCATAGAACGTTGAATTCGCTCCTATTTTGAAAGAGAATTGTTTATTGTACACAGTTTTCTACAGGAAACATTCTCAGTATTCACACAGTTCTAGCCCTTTGAATTCATCTTCGTTTTCAATAGGAAATGTTCCGAGCATATAACTTTTGATCGAACTTTGAAAACAATCTTAGATTTCCATTGGAATATTGTCTGTAATGAAAGTTACAGAACATTGTATTTCGCGGTTAGTCTTCAGTGAGAAACGTTCATTTCAAACAGCGGGACTACAGAACTTTGATTTCAAGGATAGATTTCAAAGGGTAATTCAATGTTATACACAATTGAATTACGGAACGCGACTTTCTCTGTTAGTTTTCTTGCACAACCTATGTTGTTATTGAAGCAGCTTCTAATCTTTTCAGTTCACAGTTAGCTTTCATGAGTAAATGATGCTAGTACATAATCGGCTAATAGCACATTGCATTCAGTGTTAGTTTTCCAGGGGATAAGTTCTTCCTAGACAACAGGTTTACAGAACGTAGAATGGAACGTTACTATTCACTGAGAAATGTTCACTTAGAAAACAGGAGTATGCAACATTGAATACAGGCTTAGTTAGGAAAGCGGCTTGCTTTACAGTAGAGGACAGGACAGAACAACATGACATTCACGATGAGTTTTCAATGAGAAACGAAAGAATCCGAGAAGTCCTACTCTTTGAATTCCTTGGGATTTTTCAAGAGCAATTGATCCTAACAGATAACCGGTGAATGAAACTGTCAATTACGCTTACTTTTAGAAGGGAATTGAGCTTCCTACCAATACGATCATAGAACGTTGAATTCTCACCTATTTTGAAAGAGAATTGTTTATTGTACACAGTTTTCAACAGGAAACATTCTCAGTATTCACACAGTTCTAGCCCTTTGAATTCATCTTCATTTTCAATAGGAAATGTTCCGAGCATATAACTTCTGATCGAACTTTGAAAACAATCTTAGATTACCATTGGAATATTGTCTGTAAAGAAATTACAGAACATTTTATTCGAGGTTAGTCTTCAGTGAGAAACGTTCATTTCAAACAGCGGGACTACAGAACTTTGATTTCAAGGATAGATTTCAAAGGGTAATTCAATGTTATACACAATTGAATTACAGGTCGCAACTTTCTCTGTTACTTTTCTTGCAAACCTATGTTGTTATTGAAGCAGCTTCTAATCTTTTCAGATCACAGTTAGCTTTCATGTGTAAATGATGCTAGTACATAATCGGCTAATAGCACATTGCATTCAGTGTTAATTTTCCAGGGGATAAGTTCTTCCTAGACAACAGGTTTACGGAACGTTGAATTGAACGTTACTATTCACTGAGAAATGTTCACTTAGAAAACAGGACTATGCAACATTGAATACAGGCTTAGTTAGGAAAGCGGCTTGCTTTACAGTAGAGGACAGGACAGAACAACATGACATTCACGATGAGTTTTCAATGAGAAACGAAAGAATCCAAGAAGTCCTACTCTTTGAATTCCTTGGGATTTTTCAAGAGCAACTGATCCTAACAGATAACCGGTGAGTGAAACTGTCAATTACGCTTACTTTTAGAAGGGAATTGAGCTTCCTACACAATACGATCATAGAACGTTGAATTCGCTCCTACTTTTGAAAGAGAATTGTTTATTGTACACAGTTTTCTACAGGAAACATTCTCAGTATTCACACAGTTCTAGCCCTTTGAATTCATCTTCGTTTTCAATAGGAAATGTTCCGAGCATATAACTTCTGATCGAACTTTGAAAACAATCTTAGATTATCCATTGGAATATTGTCTGTAATGAAATTACAGAACATTGTATTCGCGGTTAGTCTTCAGTGAGAAACGTTCATTTCAAACAGCGGGACTACAGAACTTTGATTTCAAGGATAGATTTCAAAGGGTAATTCAATGTTATACACAATTGAATTACAGGAACGCGACTTTCTCTGTTAGTTTTCTTGCACAACCTATGTTGTTATTGAAGCAGCTTCTAATCTTTTCAGTTCACAGTTAGCTTTCATTAGTAAATGATGCTAGTACATAATCGGCTAATAGCACATTGCATTCAGTGTTAGTTTTCCAGGGGATAAGTTCTTCCTAGACAACAGGTTTACAGGAACGTTGAATGGAACGTTACTATTCACTGAGAAATGTTCACTTAGAAAAGAGGAGTATGCAACATTGAATACAGGCTTAGTTAGGAAAGCGGCTTGCTTTACAGTAGAGGACAGGACAGAACAACATGACATTCACGATGAGTTTTCAATGAGAAACGAAAGAATCCGAGAAGTCCTACTCTTTGAATTCCTTGGGATTTTTCAAGAGCAATTGATCCTAACAGATAACCGGTGAATGAAACTGTCAATTACGCTTACTTTTAGAAGGGAATTGAGCTTCCTACACAATACGATCATAGAACGTTGAATTCTCTCCTATTTTGAAAGAGAATTGTTTATTGTACACAGTTTTCAACAGGAAACATTCTCAGTATTCACACAGTTCTAGCCCTTTGAATTCATCTTCGTTTTCAATAGGAAATGTTCCGAGCATATAACTTCTGATCGAACTTTGAAAACAATCTTAGATTACCATTGGAATATTGTCTGTAATGAAGTTACAGAATATTGTATTTGCGGTTAGTCTTCAGTGAGAAACGTTCATTTCAAACAGCGGGACTACAGAACTTTGATTTCAAGGAGAGATTTCAAAGGGTAATTCAATGTTATACACAATTGATTACAGAACGCTACTTTCTCTGTTAGTTTTCTTGCACAACCTATGTTGTTATTGAAGCAGCTTCTAATCTTTTCAGTTCACAGTTAGCTTTCATTAGTAAATGATGCTAGTACATAATCGGCTAATTGCACATTGCATTCAGTGTTAATTTTCCAGGGGATAAGTTCTTCCTAGACAACAGGTTTACGGAACGTTGAATTGAACGTTACTATTCACTGAGAAATGTTCACTTAGAAAACAGGACTGTGCAACATTGAATACAGGCTTACTTAGGAAAGCGGCTTGCTTTACAGTAGAGGACAGGACAGAACAACATGACATTCACGATATGTTTTCAATGAGAAACGAAAGAATCCAAGAAGTCCTACTCTTTGAATTCCTTGGGATTTTTCAAGAGCAACTGATCCTAACAGATAACCGGTGAGTGAAACTGCCAATTACTCTTACTTTTAGAAGGGAATTGAGCTTCCTACACAATACGATCATAGAACGTTGAATTCGCTCCTACTTTTGAAAGAGAATTGTTTATTGTACACAGTTTTCTACAGGAAACATTCTCAGTATTCACACAGTTCTCGTCCTTTGAATTCATCTTTGTTTTCAATAGGAAATGTTCCGAGCATATAACTTCTGATCGAACGTTTGAAAACAATCTTAGATTACCATTGGAATATTGTCTGTAATGAAATTACAGAACATTGTATTCGCGGTTAGTCTTCAGTGAGAAACGTTCATTTCAAACAGCGGGACTACAGAACTTTGATTTCAAGGATAGATTTCAAAGGGTAATTCAATGTTATACACAATTGAATTACGGAACGCGACTTTCTCTGTTAGTTTTCTTGCACAACCTATGTTGTTATTGAAGCAGCTTCTAATCTTTTCAGTTCACAGTTAGCTTTCATTAGTAAATGATGCTAGTATATAATCGGCTAATAGCACATTGCATTCAGTGTTAGTTTTCCAGGGGATAATTTCTTCCCAGACAACAGGTTTACAGAACGTAGAATGGAACGTTACAATTCACTGAGAAATGTTCACTTAGAAAACAGGAGTATGCAACATTGAATACAGGCTTAGTTAGGAAAGCGGCTTGCTTTACAGTAGAGGACAGGACAGAACAACATGACATTCACGATGAGTTTTCAATGAGAAACGAAAGAATCCGAGAAGTCCTACTCTTTGAATTCCTTGGATTTTTCAAGAGCAACTGATCCTAACAGATAACCGGTGAATGAAACTGTCAATTACGCTTACTTTTAGAAGGGAATTGAGCTTCCTACACAATACGATCATAGAACGTTGAATTCTCACCTATTTTGAAAGAGAATTGTTTATTGTACACAGTTTTCAACAGGAAACATTCTCAGTATTCACACAGTTCTAGCCCTTTGAATTCATCTTCATTTTCAATAGGAAATGTTCCGAGCATATAACTTCTGATCGAACTTTGAAAACAATCTTAGATTACCATTGGAATATTGTCTGTAATGAAATTACAGAACATTTTATTCGAGGTTAGTCTTCAGTGAGAAACGTTCATTTCAAACAGCGGGACTACAGAACTTTGATTTCAAGGAGAGATTTCAAAGGGTAATTCAATGTTATACACAATGATTACAGAACGCTACTTTCTCTGTTAGTTTTCTTGCACAACCTATGTTGTTATTGAAGCAGCTTCTAATCTTTTCAGTTCACAGTTAGCTTTCATGAGTAAATGATGCTAGTACATAATCGGCGAATAGCACATTGCATTCAGTGTTAGTTTTCCAGGGGATAAGTTCTTCCTAGACAACAGGTTTACAGGAACGTTGAATGGAACGTTACTATTCACTGAGAAATGTTCACTTAGAAAACAGGAGTAGTGCAACATTGAATACAGGGCTTACGTTAGGAAAGCGGCTTGCTTTACAGTAGAGGACAGGACAGAACAACATGACATTCACGATGAGTTTTCAATGAGAAACGAAAGAATCCGAGAAGTCCTACTCTTTGAATTCCTTGGGATTTTTCAAGAGCAACTTGATCCTAAAAGATAACCGGTGAGTGAAACTGTCAATTACTCTTACTTTAGAAGGGAATTGAGCTTCCTACACAATACGATCATAGAACGTTGAATTCGCTCCTAATTTTGAAAGAGAATTGTTTATTGTACACAGTTTTCACCAGGAAATTTTCTCAGTATTCACACAATTCTAGCCCTTTGAATTCATCTTCGTTTTCAATAGGAAATATTCCGAGCATATAACTTCTGATCGAAGTTTGAAAACAATCTTAGATTATCATTGGAATATTGTCTGTAATGAAATTATAGAACATTGTATTCGCGGTTAGTCTTCAGTGAGAAACGTTCATTTCAAACAGCGGGACTACAGAACTTTGATTTCAAGGATAGATTTCAAAGGGTAATTCAATGTTATACACAATTGAATTACAGAACGCTACTTTCTCTGTTAGTTTTCTTGCACAACCTATGTTGTTATTGAAGCAGCTTCTAATCTTTTCAGTTCACAGTTAGCTTTCATTAGTAAATGATGCTAGTAGATAATCGGCTAATAGCACATTGCATTCAGTGTTAGTTTTCCAGGGGATAAGTTCTTCCTAGACAACAGGTTTACGGAACGTTGAATTGAACGTTACTATTCACTGAGAAATGTTCACTTAGAAAACAGGAGTATGCAACATTGAATACAGGCTTAGTTAGGAAAGCGGCTTGCTTTACAGTAGAGGACAGGACAGAACAACATGACATTCACGATGAGTTTTCAATGAGAAACGAAAGAATCCGAGAAGTCCTACTCTTTGAATTCCTTGGGATTTTTCAAGAGCAACTGATCCTAACAGATAACCGGTGAATGAAACTGTCCTATTACGCTTACTTTAGAAGGGAATTGAGCTTCCTACACAATACGATCATAGAACGTTGAATTCGCTCCTATTTTGAAAGAGAATTGTTTATTGTACACAGTTTTCATCAGGAAACATTCTCAGTATTCACACAGTTCTAGACCTTTGAATTCTTCTTCGTTTTCAATAGGAAATGTTCCGAGCATATAACTTCTGATCGAACTTTGAAAACAATCTTAGATTACCATTGGAATATTGTCTGTAATGAAATTACAGAACATTGTATTCGCGGTTAGTCTTCAGTGAGAAACGTTCATTTCAAACAGCGGGACTACAGAACTTTGATTTCAAGGATAGATTTCAAAGGGTAATTCAATGTTATACACAATTGATTACAGAACGCGACTTTCTCTGTTAGTTTTCTTGCAAACCTATGTTGTTATTGAAGCAGCTTCTAATCTTTTCAGTTCACAGTTAGCTTTCATTAGTAAATGATGCTAGTACATAATCGGCTAATTGCACATTGCATTCAGTGTTAGTTTTCCAGGGGATAAGTTCTTCCTAGACAACAGGTTTACGGAACGTTGAATTGAACGTTACTATTCACTGAGAAATGTTCACTTAGAAAACAGGACTATGCAACATTGAATACAGGCTTACTTAGGAAAGCGGCTTGCTTTACAGTAGAGGACAGGACAGAACAACATGACATTCACGATGAGTTTTCAATGAGAAACGAAAGAATCCGAGAAGTCCTACTCTTTGAATTCCTTGGGATTTTTCAAGAGCAACTGATCCTAAAAGATAACCGGTGAGTGAAACTGCCAATTACTCTTACTTTTAGAAGGGAATTGAGCTTCCTACACAATACGATCATAGAACGTTGAATTCGCTCCTACTTTTGAAAGAGAATTGTTTATTGTACACAGTTTTTCTACAGGAAACATTCTCAGTATTCACACAGTTCTAGCCCTTTGAATTCATCTTCGTTTTCAATAGGAAATGTTCCGAGCATATAACTTCTGATCGAACTTTGAAAACAATCTTAGATTATCATTGGCATATTGTCTGTAATGAAATTACAGAACATTGTATTCGCGGTTAGTCTTCAGTGAGAAACGTTCATTTCAAACAGCGGGACTACAGAACTTTGATTTCAAGGATAGATTTCAAAGGGTAATTCAATGTTATACACAATTGAATTACGGAACGCGACTTTCTCTGTTAGTTTTCTTGCACAACCTATGTTGTTATTGAAGCAGCTTCTAATCTTTTCAGTTCACAGTTAGCTTTCATTAGTAAATGATGCTAGTATATAATCGGCTAATAGCACATTGCATTCAGTGTTAGTTTTCCAGGGGATAATTTCTCCCAGACAACAGGTTTACGGAACGTTGAATTGAACGTTACTATTCACTGAGAAATGTTCCCTTAGGAAACAGGAGTATGCAACATTGAATACAGGCTTAGTTAGGAAAGCGGCTTGCTTTACAGTAGAGGACAGGACAGAACAACATGACATTCATGATGAGTTTTCAATGAGAAACGAAAGAATCCAGAGAAGTCCTACTCTTTGAATTCCTTGGGATTTTTCAAGAGCAACTGATCCTAACAGATAACCGGTGAAGTGAAACTGTCAATTACTCTTACTTTTAGAAGGGAATTGAGCTTCCTACACAATACGATCATAGAACGTTGAATTCGCTCCTATTTTGAAAGAGAATTGTTTATTGTACACAGTTTTCAACAGGAAACATTCTCAGTATTCACACAGTTCTCGTCCTTTGAATTCATCTTTGTTTTCAATAGGAAATGTTCCGAGCATATAACTTCTGATCGAACATTGAAAACAATCTTAGATTTCCATTGGAATATTGTCTGTAATGAAGTTACAGAATATTGTATTTGCGGTTAGTCTTCAGTGAGAAACGTTCATTTCAAACAGCGGGACTACAGAACTTTGATTTCAAGGATAGATTTCAAAGGGTAATTCAATGTTATAAACAACTGAATTACAGAACGCGACTTTCTCTGTTAGTTTTCTTGCACAACCTATGTTGTTTTTGAACCAGCTTCTAATCTTTTCAGTTCACAGTTAGCTTTCATTAGTAAATGATGCTAGTACATAATCGGCTAATAGCACATTGCATTCACTGTTAGTTTTCCAGGGGATAAGTTCTTCCTAGACAACAGGTTTACAGAACGTAGAATGGAACGTTACAATTCACTGAGAAATGTTCACTTAGAAAAGAGGAGTATGCAACATTGAATACAGGCTTAGTTAGGAAAGCGGCTTGCTTTACAGTAGAGGACAGGACAGAACAACATGACATTCACGATGAGTTTTCAATGAGAAACGAAAGAATCCGAGAAGTCCTACTCTTTGAATTCCTTGGGATTTTTCAAGAGCAATTGATCCTAACAGATAACCGGTGAATGAAACTGTCAATTACGCTTACTTTTAGAAGGGAATTGAGCTTCCTACGCAATACGATCATAGAACGTTGAATTCTCACCTATTTTGAAAGAGAATTGTTTAATGTACACAGTTTTCAACAGGAAACATTCTCAGTATTCACACAGTTCTAGCCCTTTGAATTCATCTTCATTTTCAATAGGAAATGTTCCGAGCATATAACTTCTGATCGAACTTTGAAAACAATCTTAGATTACCATTGGAATATTATCTGTAAAGAAATTACAGAACATTTTATTCGAGGTTAGTCTTCAGTGAGAAACGTTCATTTCAAACAGCGGGACTACAGAACTTTGATTTCAAGGATAGATTTCAAAGGGTAATTCAATGTTATACACAATTGATTACA
Organism: Jaculus jaculus; assembly: GCF_020740685.1. Classification (NCBI taxonomy): domain Eukaryota; kingdom Metazoa; phylum Chordata; class Mammalia; order Rodentia; family Dipodidae; genus Jaculus; species Jaculus jaculus. The sequence goes on along the minus strand of NC_059110.1, from coordinate 53,613,655 downwards.
GAACGCTACTTTCTCTGTTAGTTTTCTTGCACAACCTATGTTGTTATTGAAGCAGCTTCTAATCTTTTCAGTTCACAGTTAGCTTTCATGAGTAAATGATGCTAGTACATAATCGGCTAATTGCACATTGCATTCAGTGTTAATTTTCCAGGGGATAAGTTCTTCCTAGACAACAGGTTTACGGAACGTTGAATTGAACGCTACTATTCACTGAGAAATGTTCACTTAGAAAACAGGACTGTGCAACATTGAATACAGGCTTACTTAGGAAAGCGGCTTGCTTTACAGTAGAGGACAGGACAGAACAACATGACATTCACGATGAGTTTTCAATGAGAAACGAAAGAATCCAAGAAGTCCTACTCTTTGAATTCCTTGGGATTATTCAAGAGCAACTGATCCTAAAAGATAACCGGTGAGTGAAACTGCCAATTACTCTTACTTTTAGAAGGGAATTGAGCTTCCTACACAATACGATCATAGAACGTTGAATTCGCTCCTACTTTTGAAAGAGAATTGTTTATTGTACACAGTTTTCTACAGGAAACATTCTCAGTATTCATACAGTTCTAGCCCTTTGAATTCGTCTTCGTTTTCAATAGGAAATGTTCCGAGCATATAACTGTTGATCGAAGTTTGAAAACAATCTTAGATTATCATTGGCATATTGTCTGTAATGAAATTAAAGAACATTGTATTCGCAGTTAGTCTTCAGTGAGAAACGTTCATTTCAAACAGCGGGACTACAGAACTTTGATTTCAAGGATAGATTTCAAAGGGTAATTCAATGTTATACACAATTGAATTACGGAACGCGACTTTCTCTGTTAGTTTTCTTGCACAACCTATGTTGTTATTGAAGCAGCTTCTAATCTTTTCAGTTCACAGTTAGCTTTCATTAGTAAATGATGCTAGTATATAATCGGCTAATAGCACATTGCATTCAGTGTTAGTTTTCCAGGGGATAATTTCTTCCCAGACAACAGGTTTACGGAACGTTGAATTGAACGTTACTATTCACTGAGAAATGTTCCCTTAGGAAACAGGAGTATGCAACATTGAGTACAGGCTTAGTTAGGAAAGCGGCTTGCTTTACAGTAGAGGACAGGACAGAACAACATGACATTCACGATGAGTTTTCAATGAGAAACGAAAGAATCCGAGAAGTCCTACTCTTTGAATTCCTTGGGATTTTTCAAGAGCAACTGATCCTAACAGATAACCGGTGAATGAAACTGTCAATTATGCTTACTTTTAGAAGGGAATTGAGCTTCCTACACAATACGATCATAGAACGTTGAATTCGCTCCTATTTTGAAAGAGAATTGTTTATTGTACACAGTTTTCAACAGGAAACATTCTCAGTATTCACACAGTTCTAGCCCTTTGAATTCATCTTTGTTTTCAATAGGAAATGTTCCGAGCATATAACTTCTGATCGAACTTTGAAAACAATCTTAGATTTCCATTGGAATATTGTCTGTAATGAAGTTACAGAATATTGTATTTGCGGTTAGTCTTCAGTGAGAAACGTTCATTTCAAACAGCGGGACTACAGAACTTTGATTTCAAGGAGAGATTTCAAAGGGTAATTCAATGTTATACACAATTGAATTACAGAACGCGACTTTCTCTGTTAGTTTTCTTGCACAACCTATGTTGTTATTGAAGCAGCTTCTAATCTTTTCAGTTCACAGTTAGCTTTCATTAGTAAATGATGCTAGTACATAATCGGCTAATAGCACATTGCATTCAGTGTTAGTTTTCCAGGGGATAAGTTCTTCCTAGACAACAGGTTTACGGAACGTTGAATTGAACGTTACTATTCACTGAGAAATGTTCACTTAGGAAACAGGAGTATGCAACATTGAGTACAGGCTTAGTTAGGAAAGCGGCTTGCTTTACAGTAGAGGACAGGACAGAACAACATGACATTCATGATGAGTTTTCAATGAGAAACGAAAGAATCCGAGAAGTCCTACTCTTTGAATTCCTTGGGATTTTTCAAGAGCAACTGATCCTAACAGATAACCGGTGAATGAAACTGTCAATTATGCTTACTTTTAGAAGGGAATTGAGCTTCCTACACAATACGATCATAGAACGTTGAATTCGTTCCTATTTTGAAAGAGAATTGTTTATTGTACACAGTTTTCAACAGGAAACATTCTCAGTATTCACACAGTTCTAGCCCTTTGAATTCATCTTCGTTTTCAATAGGAAATGTTCCGAGCATATAACTTCTGATCGAACTTTGAAAACAATCTTAGATTACCATTGGAATATTGTCTGTAATGAAATTACAGAACATTTTATTCGAGGTTAGTCTTCAGTGAGAAACGTTCATTTCAAACAGCGGGACTACAGAACTTTGATTTCAAGGATAGATTTCAAAGGGTAATTCAATGTTATACACAATTGATTACAGAACGCTACTTTCTCTGTTAGTTTTCTTGCACAACCTATGTTGTTATTGAAGCAGCTTCTAATCTTTTCAGTTCACAGTTAGCTTTCATGAGTAAATGATGCTAGTACATAATCGGCGAATTGCACATTGCATTCAGTGTTAATTTTCCAGGGGATAAGTTCTTCCTAGACAACAGGTTTACGGAACGTTGAATTGAACGCTACTATTCACTGAGAAATGTTCACTTAGAAAACAGGACTGTGCAACATTGAATACAGGCTTACTTAGGAAAGCGGCTTGCTTTACAGTAGAGGACAGGACAGAACAACATGACATTCACGATGAGTTTTCAATGAGAAACGAAAGAATCCAAGAAGTCCTACTCTTTGAATTCCTTGGGATTATTCAAGAGCAACTGATCCTAAAAGATAACCGGTGAGTGAAACTGCCAATTACTCTTACTTTTAGAAGGGAATTGAGCTTCCTACACAATACGATCATAGAACGTTGAATTCGCTCCTACTTTTGAAAGAGAATTGTTTATTGTACACAGTTTTCTACAGGAAACATTCTCAGTATTCATACAGTTCTAGCCCTTTGAATTCGTCTTCGTTTTCAATAGGAAATGATCCGAGCATATAACTGTTGATCGAAGTTTGAAAACAATCTTAGATTATCATTGGCATATTGTCTGTAATGAAATTACAGAACATTGTATTCGCGGTTAGTCTTCAGTGAGAAAAGTTCATTTCAAACAGCGGGACTACAGAACTTTGATTTCAAGGATAGATTTCAAAGGGTAATTCAATGTTATACACAATTGAATTACGGAACGCGACTTTCTCTGTTAGTTTTCTTGCACAACCTATGTTGTTATTGAAGCAGCTTCTAATCTTTTCAGTTCACAGTTAGCTTTCATTAGTAAATGATGCTAGTATATAATCGGCTAATAGCACATTGCATTCAGTGTTAGTTTTCCAGGGGATAATTTCTTCCCAGACAACAGGTTTACGGAACGTTGAATTGAACGTTACTATTCACTGAGAAATGTTCCCTTAGGAAACAGGAGTATGCAACATTGAGTACAGGCTTAGTTAGGAAAGCGGCTTGCTTTACAGTAGAGGACAGGACAGAACAACATGACATTCATGATGAGTTTTCAATGAGAAACGAAAGAATCCGAGAAGTCCTACTCTTTGAATTCCTTGGGATTTTTCAAGAGCAACTGATCCTAACAGATAACCGGTGAATGAAACTGTCAATTACGCTTACTTTTAGAAGGGAATTGAGCTTCCTACACAATACGATCATAGAACGTTGAATTCGTTCCTATTTTGAAAGAGAATTGTTTATTGTACACAGTTTTCAACAGGAAACATTCTCAGTATTCACACAGTTCTCGTCCTTTGAATTCATCTTTGTTTTCAATAGGAAATGTTCCGAGCATATAACTTCTGATCGAACATTGAAAACAATCTTAGATTTCCATTGGAATATTGTCTGTAATGAAGTTACAGAACATTGTATTTGCGGTTAGTCTTCAGTGAGAAACGTTCATTTCAAACAGCGGGACTACAGAACTTTGATTTCAAGGAGAGATTTCAAAGGGTAATTCAATGTTATAAACAACTGAATTACAGAACGCGACTTTCTCTGTTAGTTTTCTTGCAAACCTATGTTGTTTTTGAAGCAGCTTCTAATCTTTTCAGTTCACAGTTAGCTTTCATTAGTAAATGATGCTAGTACATAATCGGCTAATAGCACATTGCATTCACTGTTAGTTTTCCAGGGGATAAGTTCTTCCTAGACAACAGGTTTACAGAACGTAGAATGGAACGTTACAATTCACTGAGAAATGTTCACTTAGAAAACAGGAGTATGCAACATTGAATACAGGCTTAGTTAGGAAAGCGGCTTGCTTTACAGTAGAGGACAGGACAGAACAACATGACATTCACGATGAGTTTTCAATGAGAAACGAAAGAATCCGAGAAGTCCTACTCTTTGAATTCCTTGGGATTTTTCAAGAGCAATTGATCCTAACAGATAACCGGTGAATGAAACTGTCAATTACGCTTACTTTTAGAAGGGAATTGAGCTTCCTACGCAATACGATCATAGAACGTTGAATTCTCACCTATTTTGAAAGAGAATTGTTTATTGTACACAGTTTTCAACAGGAAACATTCTCAGTATTCACACAGTTCTAGCCCTTTGAATTCATCTTCATTTTCAATAGGAAATGTTCCGAGCATATAACTTCTGATCGAACTTTGAAAACAATCTTAGATTACCATTGGAATATTATCTGTAAAGAAATTACAGAACATTTTATTCGAGGTTAGTCTTCAGTGAGAAACGTTCATTTCAAACAGCGGGACTACAGAACTTTGATTTCAAGGATAGATTTCAAAGGGTAATTCAATGTTATACACAATTGATTACAGAACGCTACTTTCTCTGTTAGTTTTCTTGCACAACCTATGTTGTTATTGAAGCAGCTTCTAATCTTTTCAGTTCACAGTTAGCTTTCATGAGTAAATGATGCTAGTACATAATCGGCGAATTGCACATTGCATTCAGTGTTAATTTTCCAGGGGATAAGTTCTTCCTAGACAACAGGTTTACGGAACGTTGAATTGAACGCTACTATTCACTGAGAAATGTTCACTTAGAAAACAGGACTGTGCAACATTGAATACAGGCTTACTTAGGAAAGCGGCTTGCTTTACAGTAGAGGACAGGACAGAACAACATGACATTCACGATGAGTTTTCAATGAGAAACGAAAGAATCCAAGAAGTCCTACTCTTTGAATTCCTTGGGATTATTCAAGAGCAACTGATCCTAAAAGATAACCGGTGAGTGAAACTGCCAATTACTCTTACTTTTAGAAGGGAATTGAGCTTCCTACACAATACGATCATAGAACGTTGAATTCGCTCCTACTTTTGAAAGAGAATTGTTTATTGTACACAGTTTTCTACAGGAAACATTCTCAGTATTCATACAGTTCTAGCCCTTTGAATTCGTCTTCGTTTTCAATAGGAAATGATCCGAGCATATAACTGTTGATCGAAGTTTGAAAACAATCTTAGATTATCATTGGCATATTGTCTGTAATGAAATTACAGAACATTGTATTCGCGGTTAGTCTTCAGTGAGAAAAGTTCATTTCAAACAGCGGGACTACAGAACTTTGATTTCAAGGATAGATTTCAAAGGGTAATTCAATGTTATACACAATTGAATTACGGAACGCGACTTTCTCTGTTAGTTTTCTTGCACAACCTATGTTGTTATTGAAGCAGCTTCTAATCTTTTCAGTTCACAGTTAGCTTTCATTAGTAAATGATGCTAGTATATAATCGGCTAATAGCACATTGCATTCAGTGTTAGTTTTCCAGGGGATAATTTCTTCCCAGACAACAGGTTTACGGAACGTTGAATTGAACGTTACTATTCACTGAGAAATGTTCACTTAGAAAACAGGAGTATGCAACATTGAATACAGGCTTAGTTAGGAAAGCGGCTTGCTTTACAGTAGAGGACAGGACAGAACAACATGACATTCACGATGAGTTTTCAATGAGAAACGAAAGAATCCGAGAAGTCCTACTCTTTGAATTCCTTGGGATTTTTCAAGAGCAATTGATCCTAACAGATAACCGGTGAATGAAACTGTCAATTACGCTTACTTTTAGAAGGGAATTGAGCTTCCTACACAATACGATCATAGAACGTTGAATTCGCTCCTATTTTGAAAGAGAATTGTTTATTGTACACAGTTTTCATCAGGAAACATTCTCAGTATTCACACAGTTCTAGCCCTTTGAATTCATCTTCCTTTTCAATAGGAAATGTTCCGAGCATATAACGTCCGATCGAACTTTGAAAACAATCTTAGATTACCATTGGAATATTGTCTGTAATGAAATTACAGAACATTGTATTCGCGGTTAGTCTTCAGTGAGAAACGTTCATTTCAAACAGCGGGACTACAGAACTTTGATTTCAAGGATAGATTTCAAAGGGTAATTCAATGTTATACACAATTGAATTACAGAACGCGACTTTCTCTGTTAGTTTTCTTGCACAACCTATGTTGTTATTGAAGCAGCTTCTAATCTTTTCAGTTCACAGTTAGCTTTCATTAGTAAATGATGCTAGTACATAATCGGCTAATAGCACATTGCATTCAGTGTTAGTTTTCCAGGGGATAAGTTCTTCCTAGACAACAGGTTTACGGAATGTAGAATTGAACGTTACTATTCACTGAGAAATGTTCACTTAGAAAACAGGACTATGCAACATTGAATACAGGCTTAGTTAGGAAAGCGGCTTGCTTTACCGTAGAGAACAGGAGAGAACAACATGACATTCAGGATGAGTTTTCAATGCGAAACGAAAGAATCCAAGAAGTCCTACTCTTTGAATTCCTTGGGATTTTTCAAGAGCAAAGGATCCTAACAGATAACCGGTGAATGAAACTGTCAATTACGCTTACTTTTAGAAGGGAATTGAGCTTCCTACACAATACGATCATAGAACGTTGCATTCGCTCCTACTTTTAAAGAGAATTGTTTATTGTACACAGTTTTCTACAGGAAACATTCTCAGTATTCACACAGTTCTAGCCCTTTGAATTCATCTTCGTTTTCAATAGGAAATGTTCCGAGCATATAACTTCTGATCGAACTTTGAAAACAATCTTAGATTATCATTGGAATATTGTCTGTAATGAAATTACAGAACATTGTATTTGCGGTTAGTCTTCAGTGAGAAACGTTCATTTCAATCAGCGGGACTACAGAACTTTGATTTCAAGGATAGATTTCAAAGGGTAATTCAATGTTATACACAATTGAATTACAGGTCGCAACTTTCTCTGTTAGTTTTCTTGCACAACCTATGTTGTTATTGAAGCAGCTTATAATCTTTTGAGTTCACAGTTAGCATTCAGTAGTAAATGATGCTGGTACATAATCGGCTAATAGCACATTGCATTCACTGTTAGTTTTACAGGGGATAAGTTTTTCCTAGACAACCGGTTAGGGAACGTTGAATTTAACGTTACTATTCACTGAGAAATGTTCACTTAGAAAACAGGACTATGCAACATTGAATACAGGCTTAGTTAGGAAAGCGGCTTGCTTTACAGTAGAGGACAGGACAGAACAACATGACATTCACGATGAGTTTTCAATGAGAAACGAAAGAATCCGAGAAGTCCTACTCTTTGAATTCCTTGGGATTTTCAAGAGCAACTGATCCTAACAGATAACCGGTGAATGAAACTGTCAATTACGCTTACTTTAGAAGGGAATTGAGCTTCCTACACAATACGATCATAGAACGTTGAATTCTCTCCTATTTTGAAAGAGAATTGTTTATTGTACACAGTTTTCAACAGGAAACATTCTCAGTATTCACACAGTTCTAGCCCTTTGAATTCATCTTCGTTTTCAATAGGAAATGTTCCGAGCATATAACTTCTGATCGAACTTTGAAAACAATCTTAGATTACCATTGGAATATTGTCTGTAATGAAATTACAGAACATTGTATTCGCGGTTAGTCTTCAGTGAGAAACGTTCATTTCAAACAGCGGGACTACAGAACTTTGATTTCAAGGATAGATTTCAAAGGGTAATTCAATGTTATACACAATTGAATTACAGAACGCGACTTTCTCTGTTAGTTTTCTTGCACAACCTATGTTGTTATTGAAGCAGCTTCTAATCTTTTCAGTTCACAGTTAGCTTTCATTAGTAAATGATGCTAGTATATAATCGGCTAATAGCACATTGCATTCAGTGTTTGTTTTCTAGGGGATAAGTTCTTCCTAGACAACAGGTTTACGGAATGTAGAATTGAACGTTACTATTCACTGAGAAATGTTCACTTAGAAAACAGGACTATGCAACATTGAATACAGGCTTAGTTAGGAAAGCGGATTGCTTTACAGTAGAGAACAGGACAGAACAACATGACATTCACGATGAGTTTTCAATGAGAAACGAAAGAATCCAAGAAGTCCTACTCTTTGAATTCCTTGGGATTTTTCAAGAGCAACTGATCCTAACAGATAACCGGTGAATGAAACTGTCAATTACGCTTACTTTAGAAGGGAATTGAGCTTCCTACACAATACGATCATAGAACGTTGAATTCGCTCCTACTTTTGAAAGAGAATTGTTTATTGTACACAGTTTTCAACAGGAAACATTCTCAGTATTCACACAGTTCTAGCCCTTTGAATTCATCTTCGTTTTCAATAGGAAATGTTCCGAGCATATAACTTCTGATCGAACTTTGAAAACAATCTTAGATTACCATTGGAATATTGTCTGTAATGAAATTACAGAACATTGTATTCGCGGTTAGTCTTCAGTGAGAAACGTTCATTTCAAACAGCGGGACTACAGAACTTTGATTTCAAGGATAGATTTCAAAGGGTAATTCAATGTTATACACAATTGAATTACAGAACGCGACTTTCTCTGTTAGTTTTCTTGCACAACCTATGTTGTTATTGAAGCAGCTTCTAATCTTTTCAGTTCACAGTTAGCTTTCATTAGTAAATGATGCTAGTATATAATCGGCTAATAGCACATTGCATTCAGTGTTAGTTTTCCAGGGGATAAGTTCTTCCTAGACAACAGGTTTACGGAACGTTGAATTGAACGTTACTATTCACTGAGAAATGTTCACTTAGAAAACAGGACTATGCAACATTGAATACAGGCTTAGTTAGGAAAGCGGATTGCTTTACAGTAGAGAACAGGACAGAACAACATGACATTCACGATGAGTTTTCAATGAGAAACGAAAGAATCCAAGAAGTCCTACTCTTTGAATTCCTTGGGATTTTTCAAGAGCAACTGATCCTAACAGATAACCGGTAAATGAAACTGTCAATTACGCTTACTTTAAGAAGGGAATTGAGCTTCCTACACAATACGATCATAGAACGTTGAATTCGCTCCTATTTTGAAAGAGAATTGTTTATTGTACACAGTTTTCAACAGGAAACATTCTCAGTATTCACACAGTTCTAGCCCTTTGAATTCATCTTCGTTTTCAATAGGAAATGTCCGGAGCATATAACTTCTGACCAAACTTTGAAAACAATCTTAGATTACCATTGGAATGTTGGCTGTAATGAAATTACAGAACATTGTATTCGCGGTTAGTCTTCAGTGAGAAACGTTCATTTCAAACAGCGGGACTACAGAACTTTGATTTCAAGGATAGATTTCAAAGGGTAATTCAATGTTATACACAATTGAATTACAGAACTCAACGTTCTCTGTTAGTTTTCTTGCACAACCTATGTTGTTATTGAAGCAGCTTCTAATCTTTTCAGTTCACAGTTAGCTTTCATTAGTAAATGATGCTAGTACATAATCGGCTAATAGCACATTGCATTCACTGTTAGTTTTCCAGGGGATAAGTTCTTCCTAGACAACAGGTTTACGGAACGTTGAATTGAACGTTACTATTCACTGAGAAATGTTCACTTAGAAAACAGGACTATGCAACATTGAATACAGGCTTAGTTAGGAAAGCGGATTGCTTTACAGTAGAGGACAGGACAGAACAACATGACATTCACGATGAGTTTTCAACAAGAAACGAAAGAATCCAAGATGTCCTACTCTTTGAATTCCTTGGGATTTTTCAAGAGCAACTGATCCTAAGAGATAACCGGTGAATGAAACTGTCAATTACGCTTACTTTAAGAAGGGATTTGAGCTTCCAACCCAATATGATCATAGAAGGTTGGATTCGCTCCTATTTTGAAAGAGAATTGTTTATTGTACACAGTTTTCAACAGGAAACATTCTCAGTATTCACACAGTTCTAGCCCATTGAATTCATCTTCGTTTTCAACAGGAAATGTTCCGAGCATATAACTTCTGATCGAACTTGAAAACAATCTTAGATTACCATTGGAATGTTGTCTGTAATGAAATTACAGAACATTGTATTCGCGGTTAGTCTTCAGTGAGAAACGTTCATTTCAAACAGCGGGACTACAGAACTTTGATTTCAAGGATAGATTTCAAAGGGTAATTCAATGTTATACACAATTGAATTACAGAACGCGACTTTCTCTGTTAGTTTTCTTGCACAACCTATGTTGTTATTGAAGCAGCTTCTAATCTTTTCAGTTCACAGTTAGCTTTCATTAGTAAATGATGCTAGTACATAATCGGCTAATAGCACATTGCATTCAGTGTTAGTTTTCCAGGGGATAAGTTCTTCCTAGACAACAGGTTTACAGAACGTTGAATTGAACGTTACTATTCACTGAGAAATGTTCACTTAGAAAACAGGACTATGCAACATTGAATACAGGCTTAGTTAGGAAATCGGATTGCTTTACACTAGAGAACAGGACAGAACAACATGACATTCACGATGAGTTTTCAATGAGAAACGAAAGAATCCAAGAAGTCCTACTCTTTGAATTCCTTGGGATTTTCAAGAGCAACAGATCCTAACAGATAACCGCTGTATGAAACTGTCAATTACGCTTACTTTAAGAAGGGAATTGAGCTTCCTACACAATACGATCATAGAACGTTGAATTCTCTCCTATTTTGAAAGAGAATTGTTTATTGTACAGTGTTTTCAACAGGAAACATTCTCAGTATTCTCACAGTTCTAGCCCTTTGAATTCATCTTCGTTTTCAATAGGAAATGTTCCGAGCATATAACTTCTGATCGAACTTTGAAAACAATCTTAGATTACCATTGGAATATTGTCTGTAATGAAATTACAGAACATTGTATTCGCGGTTAGTCTTCAGTGAGAAACGTTCATTTCAAACAGCGGGACTACAGAACTTTCATTTCAAGGATAGATTTCAAAGGGTAATTCAATGTTATACACAATTGAATTACAGAACGCGACTTTCTCTGTTAGTTTTCTTGCACAACCTATGTTGTTATTGAAGCAGCTTCTAATCTTTTCAGTTCACAGTTAGCTTTCATTAGTAAATGATGCTAGTACATAATCGGCTAATAGCACATTGCATTCAGTGTTAGTTTTCCAGGGGATAAGTTCTTCCTAGACAACAGGTTTACGGAACGTTGAATTGAACGTTACTATTCACTGAGAAATGTTCACTTAGAAAACAGGACTATGCAACATTGAATACAGGCTTAGTTAGGAAAGCGGATTGCTTTACAGTAGAGAACAGGACAGAACAACATGACATTCACGATGAGTTTTCAATGAGAAACGAAAGAATCCAAGAAGTCCTACTCTTTGAATTCCTTGGGATTTTCAAGAGCAACTGATCCTAACAGATAACCGGTGAATGAAACTGTCAATTACGCTTACTTTAAGAAGGGAATTGAGCTTCCTACACAATACGATCATAGAACGTTGAATTCGCTCCTACTTTTGAAAGAGAATTGTTTATTGTACACAGTTTTCAACAGGAAACATTCTCAGTATTCACACAGTTCTAGCCCTTTGAATTCATCTTCGTTTTCAATAGGAAATGTTCCGAGCATATAACTTCTGATCGAACTTTGAAAACAATCTTAGATTACCATTGGAATGTTGTCTGTAATGAAATTACAGAACATTGTATTCGCGGTTAGTCTTCAGTGAGAAACGTTCATTTCAAACAGCGGGACTACAGAACTTTGATTTCAAGGATAGATTTCAAAGGGTAATTCAATGTTATACACAATTGAATTACAGAACTCGACTTTCTCTGTTAGTTTTCTTGCACAACCTATGTTGTTATTGAAGCAGCTTCTAATCTTTTCAGTTCACAGTTAGCTTTCATTAGTAAATGATGCTAGTACATAATCGGCTAATAGCACATTGCATTCAGTGTTAGTTTTCCAGGGGATAAGTTCTTCCTAGACAACAGGTTTACGGAACGTTGAATTGAACGTTACTATTCATTGAGAAATGTTCACTTAGAAAACAGGACTATGCAACATTGAATACAGGCTTAGTTAGGAAAGCGGATTGCTTTACAGTAGAGAACAGGACAGAACAACATGACATTCACGATGAGTTTTCAATGAGAAACGAAAGAATCCAAGAAGTCCTACTCTTTGAATTCCTTGGGATTTTTCAAGAGCAACTGATCCTAACAGATAACCGGTGAATGAAACTGTCAATTACGCTTACTTTAAGAAGGGAATTGAGCTTCCTACACAATACGATCATAGAACGTTGAATTCGCTCCTACTTTTGAAAGAGAATTGTTTATTGTACACAGTTTTCAACAGGAAACATTCTCAGTATTCACACAGTTCTAGCCCTTTGAATTCATCTTCGTTTTCAATAGGAAAGGTTCCGAACATATAACTTCTGATCGAACTTTGAAAACAATCTTAGATTACCATTGGAATATTGTCTGTAATGAAATTACAGAACATTGTATTTGCGGTTAGTCTTCAGTGAGAAACGTTCATTTCAAACAGCGGGACTACAGAACTTTGATTTCAAGGATAGATTTCAAAGGGTAATTCAATGTTATACAGAATTGAATTACAGAACGCGACTTTCTCTGTTAGTTTTCTTGCACAACCTATGTTGTTATTGAAGCAGCTTCTAATCTTTTCAGTTCACAGTTAGCTTTCATTAGTAAATGATGCTAGTACATAATCGGCTAATAGCACATTGCATTCAGTGTTAGTTTTCCAGGGGATAAGTTCTTCCTAGACAACAGGTTTACAGGAACGTTGAATTGAACGTTACTATTCATTGAGAAATGTTCACTTAGAAAACAGGACTATGCAACATTGAATACAGGCTTAGTTAGGAAAGCGGATTGCTTTACAGTAGAGAACAGGACAGAACAACATGACATTCACGATGAGTTTTCAATGAGAAACGAAAGAATCCAAGATGTCCTACTCTTTGAATTCCTTGGGATTTTCCAATAGCAACTGATCCTACCAGATAACCGGTGAATGAAACTGTCAAATATGCTTACTTTAAGAAGGGAATTGAGCTTCCTACACAAAACGATCATAGAACGTTGAATTCGCTCCTATTTTGAAAGAGAATTGTTTATTGTACACAGTTTTCAACAGGAAACATTCTCAGTATTCACACAGTTCTAGCCCATTGAATTCATCTTCGTTTTCAACAGGAAATGTTCCGAGCATATAACTTCTGATCGAACTTTGAAAACAATCTTAGATTACCATTGGAATGTTGTTTGTAACGAAATTACAGAACATTGTATTCGCGGTTAGTCTTCAGTGAGAAACGTTCATTTCAAACAGCGGGACTACAGAACTTTGATTTCAAGGATAGATTTCAAAGGGTAATTCAATGTTATACACAATTGAATTACAGAACGCGACTTTCTCTGTTAGTTTTCTTGCACAACCTATGTTGTTATTGAAGCAGCTTCTAATCTTTTCAGTTCACAGTTAGCTTTCATTAGTAAATGATGCTAGTACATAATCGGCTAATAGCACATTGCATTCAGTGTTAGTTTTCCAGGGGATAAGTTCTTCCTAGACAACAGGTTTACGGAACGTTGAATTGAACGTTACTATTCACTGAGAAATGTTCACTTAGAAAACAGGACTATGCAACATTGAATACAGGCTTAGTTAGGAAAGCGGATTGCTTTACAGTAGAGAACAGGACAGAACAACATGACATTCACGATGAGTTTTCAATGAGAAACGAAAGAATCCAAGAAGTCCTACTCTTTGAATTCCTTGGGATTTTCAAGAGCAACTGATCCTAACAGATAACCGGTGAATGAAACTGTCAATTACGCTTACTTTAAGAAGGGAATTGAGCTTCCTACACAATACGATCATAGAACGTTGAATTCTCTCCTATTTTGAAAGAGAATTGTTTATTGTACACAGTTTTCAACAGGAAACATTCTCAGTATTCTCACAGTTCTAGCCCTTTGAATTCATCTTCGTTTTCAATAGGAAATGTTCCGAGCATATAACTTCTGATCGAACTTTGAAAACAATCTTAGATTACCATTGGAATATTGTCTGTAATGAAATTACAGAACATTGTATTCGCGGTTAGTCTTCAGTGAGAAACGTTCATTTCAAACAGCGGGACTACAGAACTTTGATTTCAAGGATAGATTTCAAAGGGTAATTCAATGTTATACACAATTGAATTACAGAACGCGACTTTCTCTGTTAGTTTTCTTGCACAACCTATGTTGTTATTGAAGCAGCTTCTAATCTTTTCAGTTCACAGTTAGCTTTCATTAGTAAATGATGCTAGTACATAATCGGCTAATAGCACATTGCATTCAGTGTTAGTTTTCCAGGGGATAAGTTCTTCCTAGACAACAGGTTTACGGAACGTTGAATTGAACGTTACTATTCACTGAGAAATGTTCACTTAGAAAACAGGACTATGCAACATTGAATACAGGCTTAGTTAGGAAAGCGGATTGCTTTACAGTAGAGAACAGGACAGAACAACATGACATTCACGATGAGTTTTCAATGAGAAACGAAAGAATCCAAGAAGTCCTACTCTTTGAATTCCTTGGGATTTTCAAGAGCAACTGATCCTAACAGATAACCGGTGAATGAAACTGTCAATTACGCTTACTTTAAGAAGGGAATTGAGCTTCCTACACAATACGATCATAGAACGTTGAATTCTCTCCTACTTTTGAAAGAGAATTGTTTATTGTACACAGTTTTCAACAGGAAACATTCTCAGTATTCTCACAGTTCTAGCCCTTTGAATTCATCTTCGTTTTCAATAGGAAATGTTCCGAGCATATAACTTCTGATCGAACTTTGAAAACAATCTTAGATTACCATTGGAATATTGTCTGTAATGAAATTACAGAACATTGTATTCGCGGTTAGTCTTCAGTGAGAAACGTTCATTTCAAACAGCGGGACTACAGAACTTTGATTTCAAGGATAGATTTCAAAGGGTAATTCAATGTTATACACAATTGAATTACAGAACGCGACTTTCTCTGTTAGTTTTCTTGCACAACCTATGTTGTTATTGAAGCAGCTTCTAATCTTTTCAGTTCACAGTTAGCTTTCATTAGTAAATGATGCTAGTACATAATCGGCTAATAGCACATTGCATTCAGTGTTAGTTTTCCAGGGGATAAGTTCTTCCTAGACAACAGGTTTACGAAATGTTGAACTGAACTTTACCATTCATTGAGAAATGTTCACTTAGAAAACAGGACTATGCAACATTGAATACAGGCTTAGTTAGGAAAGCGGATTGCTTTACAGTAGAGAACAGGACAGAACAACATGACATTCACGATGAGTTTTCAATGAGAAACGAAAGAATCCAAGAAGTCCTACTCTTTGAATTCCTTGGGATTTTTCAAGAGCAACTGATCCTAACAGATAACCGGTGAATGAAACTGTCAATTACGCTTACTTTAAGAAGGGAATTGAGGTTCCTACACAATACGATCATAGAACGTTGAATTCTCTCCTATTTTGAAAGAGAATTGTTTATTGTACACAGTTTTCAACAGGAAACATTCTCAGTATTCTCACAGTTCTAGCCCTTTGAATTCATCTTCGTTTTCAATAGGAAATGTTCCGAGCATATAACTTCTGATCGAACTTTGAAAACAATCTTAGATTACCATTGGAATATTGTCTGTAATGAAATTACAGAACATTGTATTCGCGGTTAGTCTTCAGTGAGAAACGTTCATTTCAAACAGCGGGACTACAGAACTTTGATTTCAAGGATAGATTTCAAAGGGTAATTCAATGTTATACACAATTGAATTACAGAACGCGACTTTCTCTGTTAGTTTTCTTGCACAACCTATGTTGTTATTGAAGCAGCTTCTAATCTTTTCAGTTCACAGTTAGCTTTCATTAGTAAATGATGCTAGTACATAATCGGCTAATAGCACATTGCATTCAGTGTTAGTTTTCCAGGGGATAAGTTCTTCCTAGACAACAGGTTTACGGAACGTTGAATTGAACGTTACTATTCACTGAGAAATGTTCACTTAGAAAACAGGACTATGCAACATTGAATACAGGCTTAGTTAGGAAAGCGGATTGCTTTACAGTAGAGAACAGGACAGAACAACATGACATTCACGATGAGTTTTCAATGAGAAACGAAAGAATCCAAGATGTCCTACTCTTTGAATTCCTTGGGATTTTTCAAGAGCAACTGATCCTAACAGATAACCGGTGAACGAAACTGTCAATTACACTTACTTAAAGAAGGGAATTGAGCTTCCTACACAATACGATCATAGAACGTTGAATTCTCTCCTACTTTTGAAAGAGAATTGTTTATTGTACACAGTTTTCAACAGGAAACATTCCCAGTATTCACACAGTTCTAGCCCTTTGAATTCATCTTCGTTTTCAATAGGAAATGTTCCGAGCATATAACTTCTGATCGAACTTTGAAAACAATCTTAGATTACCATTGGAATATTGTCTGTAATGAAATTACAGAACATTGTATTCGCGGTTAGTCTTCAGTGAGAAACGTTCATTTCAAACAGCGGGACTACAGAACTTTGATTTCAAGGATAGATTTCAAAGGGTAATTCAATGTTATACACAATTGAATTACAGAACGCGACTTTCTCTGTTAGTTTTCTTGCACAACCTATGTTGTTATTGAAGCAGCTTCTAATCTTTTCAGTTCACAGTTAGCTTTCATTAGTAAATGATGCTAGTACATAATCGGCTAATAGCACATTGCATTCAGTGTTAGTTTTCCAGGGGATAAGTTCTTCCTAGACAACAGGTTTACGGAACGTTGAATTGAACGTTACTATTCACTGAGAAATGTTCACTTAGAAAACAGGACTATGCAACATTGAATACAGGCTTAGTTAGGAAAGCGGATTGCTTTACAGTAGAGAACAGGACAGAACAACATGACATTCACGATGAGTTTTCAATGAGAAACGAAAGAATCCAAGAAGTCCTACTCTTTGAATTCCTTGGGATTTTCAAGAGCAACTGATCCTAACAGATAACCGGTGAATGAAACTGTCAATTACGCTTACTTTAAGAAGGGAATTGAGCTTCCTACACAATACGATCATAGAACGTTGAATTCGCTCCTACTTTTGAAAGAGAATTGTTTATTGTACACAGTTTTCAACAGGAAACATTCTCAGTATTCACACAGTTCTAGCCCTTTGAATTCATCTTCCTTTTCAATAGGAAATGTTCCGAGCATATAAGTTCTGATCGTACTTTGAAAACAATCTTAGATTACCATTGGAATGTTGTCTGTAATGAAATTACAGAACATTGTATTCGCGGTTAGTCTTCAGTGAGAAACGTTCATTTCAAACAGCGGGACTACAGAACTTTGAATTCAAGGATAGATTTCAAAGGGTAATTCAATGTTATACACAATTGAATTACAGAACGCGACTTTCTCTGTTAGTTTTCTTGCACAACCTATGTTGTTATTGAAGCAGCTTCTAATCTTTTCAGTTCACAATTAGCTCTCATTAGTAAATGATGCTAGTACATAATCGGCTAATAGCACATTGCATTCAGTGTTAGTTTTCCAGGGGATAAGTTCTTCCTAGACAACAGGTTTACGGAACGTTGAATTGAACGTTACTATTCACTGAGAAATGTTCACTTAGAAAACAGGACTATGCAACATTGAATACAGGCTTAGTTAGGAAAGCGGATTGCTTTACAGTAGAGAACAGGACAGAACAACATGACATTCACGATGAGTTTTCAATGAGAAACGAAAGAATCCAAGAAGTCCTACTCTTTGAATTCCTTGGGATTTTCAAGAGCAACTGATCCTAACAGATAACCGGTGAATGAAACTGTCAATTACGCTTACTTTAAGAAGGGAATTGAGCTTCCTACACAATACGATCATAGAACGTTGAATTCGCTCCTACTTTTGAAAGAGAATTGTTTATTGTACACAGTTTTCAACAGGAAACATTCTCAGTATTCACACAGTTCTAGCCCTTTGAATTCATCTTCGTTTTCAATAGGAAATGTTCCGAGCATATAACTTCTGATCGAACTTTGAAAACAATCTTAGATTACCATTGGAATATTGTCTGTAATGAAATTACAGAACATTGTATTCGCGGTTAGTCTTCAGTGAGAAACGTTCATTTCAAACAGCGGGACTACAGAACTTTGATTTCAAGGATAGATTTCAAAGGGTAATTCAATGTTATACACAATTGAATTACAGAACGCGACTTTCTCTGTTAGTTTTCTTGCACAACCTATGTTGTTATTGAAGCAGCTTCTAATCTTTTCAGTTCACAGTTAGCTTTCATTAGTAAATGATGCTAGTACATAATCGGCTAATAGCACATTGCATTCAGTGTTAGTTTTCCAGGGGATAAGTTCTTCCTAGACAACAGGTTTACGGAACGTTGAATTGAACGTTACTATTCACTGAGAAATGTTCACTTAGAAAACAGGACTATGCAACATTGAATACAGGCTTAGTTAGGAAAGCGGATTGCTTTACAGTAGAGAACAGGACAGAACAACATGACATTCACGATGAGTTTTCAATGAGAAACGAAAGAATCCAAGAAGTCCTACTCTTTGAATTCCTTGGGATTTTTCAAGAGCAACTGATCCTAACAGATAACCGGTGAATGAAACTGTCAATTACGCTTACTTTAAGAAGGGAATTGAGCTTCCTACACAATACGATCATAGAACGTTGAATTCTCTCCTACTTTTGAAAGAGAATTGTTTATTGTACACAGTTTTCAACAGGAAACATTCTCAGTATTCTCACAGTTCTAGCCCTTTGAATTCATCTTCGCTTCCAATAGGAAATGTTCCGAGCATATAACTTCTGATCGAACTTTGAAAACAATCTTAGATTACCATTGGAATGTTGTCTGTAATGAAATTACAGAACATTGTATTCGCGGTTAGTCTGCAGTGAGAAACGTTCATTTCAAACAGCGGGACTACAGAACTTTGAATTCAAGGATAGATTTCAAAGGGTAATTCAATATTATACACAATTGAATTACAGAACGCGACTTTCTCTGTTAGTTTTCTTGCACAACCTATGTTGTTATTGAAGCAGCTTCTAATCTTTTCAGTTCACAGTTAGCTTTCATTAGTAAATGATGCTAGTACATAATCGGCTAATAGCACATTGCATTCAGTGTTAGTTTTCCAGGGGATAAGTTCTTCCTAGACAACAGGTTTACGGAACGTTGAATTGAACGTTACTATTCACTGAGAAATGCTCACTTAGAAAACAGGACTATGCAACATTGAATACAGGCTTAGTTAGGAAAGCGGATTGCTTTACAGTAGAGAACAGGACAGAACAACATGACATTCACGATGAGTTTTCAATGAGAAACGAAAGAATCCAAGAAGTCCTACTCTTTGAATTCCTTGGGATTTTCAAGAGCAACTGATCCTAACAGATAACCGGTGAATGAAACTGTCAATTACGCTTACTTTAAGAAGGGAATTGAGCTTCCTACACAATACGATCATAGAACGTTGAATTCTCTCCTATTTTGAAAGAGAATTGTTTATTGTACACAGTTTTCAACAGGAAACATTCTCAGTATTCTCACAGTTCTAGCCCTTTGAATTCATCTTCGTTTTCAATAGGAAATGTTCCGAGCATATAACTTCTGATCGAACTTTGAAAACAATCTTAGATTACCATTGGAATATTGTCTGTAATGAAATTACAGAACATTGTATTCGCGGTTAGTCTTCAGTGAGAAACGTTCATTTCAAACAGCGGGACTACAGAACTTTGATTTCAAGGATAGATTTCAAAGGGTAATTCAATGTTATACACAATTGAATTACAGAACGCGACTTTCTCTGTTAGTTTTCTTGCACAACCTATGTTGTTATTGAAGCAGCTTCTAATCTTTTCAGTTCACAGTTAGCTTTCATTAGTAAATGATGCTAGTACATAATCGGCTAATAGCACATTGCATTCAGTGTTAGTTTTCCAGGGGATAAGTTCTTCCTAGACAACAGGTTTACGGAACGTTGAATTGAACGTTACTATTCACTGAGAAATGTTCACTTAGAAAACAGGACTATGCAACATTGAATACAGGCTTAGTTAGGAAAGCGGATTGCTTTACAGTAGAGAACAGGACAGAACAACATGACATTCACGATGAGTTTTCAATGAGAAACGAAAGAATCCAAGAAGTCCTACTCTTTGAATTCCTTGGGATTTTCAAGAGCAACTGATCCTAACAGATAACCGGTGAATGAAACTGTCAATTACGCTTACTTTAAGAAGGGAATTGAGCTTCCTACACAATACGATCATAGAACGTTGAATTCTCTCCTATTTTGAAAGAGAATTGTTTATTGTACACAGTTTTCAACAGGAAACATTCTCAGTATTCTCACAGTTCTAGCCCTTTGAATTCATCTTCGTTTTCAATAGGAAATGTTCCGAGCATATAACTTCTGATCGAACTTTGAAAACAATCTTAGATTACCATTGGAATATTGTCTGTAATGAAATTACAGAACATTGTATTCGCGGTTAGTCTTCAGTGAGAAACGTTCATTTCAAACAGCGGGACTACAGAACTATGAATTCAAGGATAGATTTCAAAGGGTAATTCAATGTTATACACAATTGAATTACAGAACGCGACTTTCTCTGTTAGTTTTCTTGCACAACCTATGTTGTTATTGAAGCAGCTTGTAATCTTTTCAGTTCACAGTTAGCTTTCATTAGTAAATGATGCTAGTACATAATCGGCTAATAGCACATTGCATTCAGTGTTAGTTTTCCAGGGGATAAGTTCTTCCTAGACAACAGGTTTACGGAACGTTGAATTGAACGTTACTATTCACTGAGAAATGTTCACTTAGAAAACAGGACTATGCAACATTGAATACAGGCTTAGTTAGGAAAGCGGATTGCTTTACAGTAGAGAACAGGACAGAACAACATGACCGTCACGATGAGTTTTCAATGAGAAACGAAAGAATCCAAGAAGTCCTACTCTTTGAATTCCTTGGGATTTTTCAAGAGCAACTGATCCTAACAGATAACCGGTGAATGAAACTGTCAATTACTCTTACTTTAAGAAGGGAATTGAGCTTCCTACACAATACGATCTTAGAACGTTGAATTCGCTCCTACTTTTGAAAGAGAATTGTTTATTGTACACAGTTTTCAACAGGAAACATTCTCAGTATTCACACAGTTCTAGCCCTTTGAAATCATCTTCCTTTTCAATAGGAAATGTTCCAAGCATATAACTTCTGATCGAACTTTGAAAACAATCTTAGATTACCATTGGAATATTGTCTGTAATGAAATTACAGAACATTGTATTCGCGGTTAGTCTTCAGTGAGAAACGTTCATTTCAAACAGCGGGACTACAGAACTTTGATTTCAAGGATAGATTTCAAAGGGTAATTCAATGTTATACACAATTGAATTACAGAACGCGACTTTCTCTGTTAGTTTTCTTGCACAACCTATGTTGTTATTCAAGCAGCTTCTAATCTTTTCAGTTCACAGTTAGCTTTCATTAGTAAATGATGCTAGTACATAACCGGCCAATAGCACATTGCATTCAGTGTTAGTTTTCCAGGGGATAAGTTCTTCCTAGACAACAGGTTTACGGAACGTTGAATTGAACGTTACTATTCACTGAGAAATGTTCACTTAGAAAACAGGACTATGCAACATTGAATACAGGCTTAGTTAGGAAAGCGGATTGCTTTACAGTAGAGAACAGGACAGAACAACATGACATTCACGATGAGTTTTCAATGAGAAACGAAAGAATCCAAGAAGTCCTACTCTTTGAATTCCTTGGGATTTTCAAGAGCAACTGATCCTAACAGATAACCGGTGAATGAAACTGTCAATTACGCTTACTTTAAGAAGGGAATTGAGCTTCCTACACAATACGATCATAGAACGTTGAATTCTCTCCTATTTTGAAAGAGAATTGTTTATTGTACACAGTTTTCAACAGGAAACATTCTCAGTATTCTCACAGTTCTAGCCCTTTGAATTCATCTTCGTTTTCAATAGGAAATGTTCCGAGCATATAACTTCTGATCGAACTTTGAAAACAATCTTAGATTACCATTGGAATATTGTCTGTAATGAAATTACAGAACATTGTATTCGCGGTTAGTCTTCAGTGAGAAACGTTCATTTCAAACAGCGGGACTACAGAACTTTGATTCAAGGATAGATTTCAAAGGGTAATTCAATGTTATACACAATTGAATTACAGAACGCGACTTTCTCTGTTAGTTTTCTTGCACAACCTATGTTGTTATTGAAGCAGCTTCTAATCTTTTCAGTTCACAGTTAGCTTTCATTAGTAAATGATGCTAGTACATAATCGGCTAATAGCACATTGCATTCAGTGTTAGTTTTCCAGGGGATAAGTTCTTCCTAGACAACAGGTTTACGGAACGTTGAATTGAACGTTACTATTCACTGAGAAATGTTCACTTAGAAAACAGGACTATGCAACATTGAATACAGGCTTAGTTAGGAAAGCGGATTGCTTTACAGTAGAGAACAGGACAGAACAACATGACATTCACGATGAGTTTTCAATGAGAAACGAAAGAATCCAAGAAGTCCTACTCTTTGAATTCCTTGGGATTTTCAAGAGCAACAGATCCTAACAGATAACCGGTGAATGAAACTGTCAATTACGCTTACTTTAAGAAGGGAATTGAGCTTCCTACACAATACGATCATAGAACGTTGAATTCTCTCCTACTTTTGAAAGAGAATTGTTTATTGTACACAGTTTTCAACAGGAAACATTCTCAGTATTCTCACAGTTCTAGCCCTTTGAATTCATCTTCGTTTTCAATAGGAAATGTTCCGAGCATATAACTTCTGATCGAACTTTGAAAACAATCTTAGATTACCATTGGAATGTTGTCTGTAATGAAATTACAGAACATTGTATTCGCGGTTAGTCTTCAGTGAGAAACGTTCATTTCAAACAGCGGGACTACAGAACTTTGAATTCAAGGATAGATTTCAAAGGGTAATTCAATGTTATACACAATTGAATTACAGAACGCGACTTTCTCTGTTAGTTTTCTTGCACAACCTATGTTGTTATTGAAGCAGCTTCTAATCTTTTCAGTTCACAGTTAGCTTTCATTAGTAAATGATGCTAGTACATAATCGGCTAATAGCACATTGCATTCAGTGTTAGTTTTCCAGGGGATAAGTTCTTCCTAGACAACAGGTTTACGGAACGTTGAATTGAACGTTACTATTCACTGAGAAATGTTCACTTAGAAAACAGGACTATGCAACATTGAATACAGGCTTAGTTAGGAAAGCGGATTGCTTTACAGTAGAGAACAGGACAGAACAACATGACATTCACGATGAGTTTTCAATGAGAAACGAAAGAATCCAAGAAGTCCTACTCTTTGAATTCCTTGGGATTTTCAAGAGCAACTGATCCTAACAGATAACCGGTGAATGAAACTGTCAATTACGCTTACTTTAAGAAGGGAATTGAGCTTCCTACACAATACGATCATAGAACGTTGAATTCTCTCCTATTTTGAAAGAGAATTGTTTATTGTACACAGTTTTCAACAGGAAACATTCTCAGTATTCACACAGTTCTAGCCCTTTGAATTCATCTTCGTTTTCAATAGGAAATGTTCCGAGCATATAACTTCTGATCGAACTTTGAAAACAATCTTAGATTACCATTGGAATATTGTCTGTAATGAAATTACAGAACATTGTATTCGCGGTTAGTCTTCAGTGAGAAACGTTCATTTCAAACAGCGGGACTACAGAACTTTGATTTCAAGGATAGATTTCAAAGGGTAATTCAATGTTATACACAATTGAATTACAGAACGCGACTTTCTCTGTTAGTTTTCTTGCACAACCTATGTTGTTATTGAAGCAGCTTCTAATCTTTTCAGTTCACAGTTAGCTTTCATTAGTAAATGATGCTAGTACATAATCGGCTAATAGCACATTGCATTCAGTGTTAGTTTTCCAGGGGATAAGTTCTTCCTAGACAACAGGTTTACGGAACGTTGAATTGAACGTTACTATTCACTGAGAAATGTTCACTTAGAAAACAGGACTATGCAACATTGAATACAGGCTTAGTTAGGAAAGCGGATTGCTTTACAGTAGAGAACAGGACAGAACAACATGACATTCACGATGAGTTTTCAATGAGAAACGAAAGAATCCAAGAAGTCCTACTCTTTGAATTCCTTGGGATTTTCAAGAGCAACTGATCCTAACAGATAACCGGTGAATGAAACTGCCAATTATGCTTACTTCAAGAAGGGAATTGAGCTTCCTACACAATACGATCATAGAACGTTGAATTCTCTCCTATTTTGAAAGAGAATTGTTTATTGTACACAGTTTTCAACAGGAAACATTCTCAGTATTCACACAGTTCTAGCCCTTTGAATTCATCTTCGTTTTCAATAGGAAATGTTCCGAGCATATAACTTCTGATCGAACTTTGAAAACAATCTTAGATTACCATTGGAATCTTGTCTGTAATGAAATTACAGAACATTGTATTCGCGGTTAGTCTTCAGTGAGAAACGTTCATTTCAAACAGCGGTACTACAGAACTTTGAATTCAAGGATAGATTTCAAAGGGTAATTCAATGTTATACACAATTGAATTACAGAACGCGACTTTCTCTGTTAGTTTTCTTGCACAACCTATGTTGTTATTGAAGCAGCTTCTAATCTTTTCAGTTCACAGTTAGCTTTCATTTGTAAATGATGCTAGTACATAATCGGCTAATAGCACATTGCATTCAGTGTTAGTTTTCCAGGGGATAAGTTCTTCCTAGACAACAGGTTTACGGAACGTTGAATTGAACGTTACTATTCACTGAGAAATGTTCACTTAGAAAACAGGACTATGCAACATTGAATACAGGCTTAGTTAGGAAAGCGGATTGCTTTACAGTAGAGAACAGGACAGAACAACATGACATTCACGATGAGTTTTCAATGAGAAACGAAAGAATCCAAGAAGTCCTACTCTTTGAATTCCTTGGGATTTTCAAGAGCAACTGATCCTAACAGATAACCGGTGAATGAAACTGTCAATTACGCTTACTTTAAGAAGGGAATTGAGCTTCCTACACAATACGATCATAGAACGTTGAATTCTCTCCTATTTTGAAAGAGAATTGTTTATTGTACACAGTTTTCAACAGGAAACATTCTCAGTATTCACACAGTTCTAGCCCTTTGAATTCATCTTCGTTTTCAATAGGAAATGTTCCGAGCATATAACTTCTGATCGAACTTTGAAAACAATCTTAGATTACCATTGGAATATTGTCTGTAATGAAATTACAGAACATTGTATTCGCGGTTAGTCTTCAGTGAGAAACGTTCATTTCAAACAGCGGGACTACAGAACTTTGATTTCAAGGATAGATTTCAAAGGGTAATTCAATGTTATACACAATTGAATTACAGAACGCGACTTTCTCTGTTAGTTTTCTTGCACAACCTATGTTGTTATTGAAGCAGCTTCTAATCTTTTCAGTTCACAGTTAGCTTTCATTAGTAAATGATGCTAGTACATAATCGGCTAATAGCACATTGCATTCAGTGTTAGTTTTCCAGGGGATAAGTTCTTCCTAGACAACAGGTTTACGGAACGTTGAATTGAACGTTACTATTCACTGAGAAATGTTCACTTAGAAAACAGGACTATGCAACATTGAATACAGGCTTAGTTAGGAAAGCGGATTGCTTTACAGTAGAGAACAGGACAGAACAACATGACATTCACGATGAGTTTTCAATGAGAAACGAAAGAATCCAAGAAGTCCTACTCTTTGAATTCCTTGGGATTTTCAAGAGCAACTGATCCTAACAGATAACCGGTGAATGAAACTGTCAATTACGCTTACTTTAAGAAGGGAATTGAGCTTCCTACACAATACGATCATAGAACGTTGAATTCTCTCCTATTTTGAAAGAGAATTGTTTATTGTACACAGTTTTCAACAGGAAACATTCTCAGTATTCTCACAGTTCTAGCCCTTTGAATTCATCTTCGTTTTCAATAGGAAATGTTCCGAGCATATAACTTCTGATCGAACTTTGAAAACAATCTTAGATTACCATTGGAATATTGTCTGTAATGAAATTACAGAACATTGTATTCGCGGTTAGTCTTCAGTGAGAAACGTTCATTTCAAACAGCGGGACTACAGAACTTTGATTTCAAGGATAGATTTCAAAGGGTAATTCAATGTTATACACAATTGAATTACAGAACGCGACTTTCTCTGTTAGTTTTCTTGCACAACCTATGTTGTTATTGAAGCAGCTTCTAATCTTTTCAGTTCACAGTTAGCTTTCATTAGTAAATGATGCTAGTACATAATCGGCTAATAGCACATTGCATTCAGTGTTAGTTTTCCAGGGGATAAGTTCTTCCTAGACAACAGGTTTACGGAACGTTGAATTGAACGTTACTATTCACTGAGAAATGTTCACTTAGAAAACAGGACTATGCAACATTGAATACAGGCTTAGTTAGGAAAGCGGATTGCTTTACAGTAGAGAACAGGACAGAACAACATGACATTCACGATGAGTTTTCAATGAGAAACGAAAGAATCCAAGAAGTCCTACTCTTTGAATTCCTTGGGATTTTCAAGAGCAACTGATCCTAACAGATAACCGGTGAATGAAACTGTCAATTACGCTTACTTTAAGAAGGGAATTGAGCTTCCTACACAATACGATCATAGAACGTTGAATTCTCTCCTATTTTGAAAGAGAATTGTTTATTGTACACAGTTTTCAACAGGAAACATTCTCAGTATTCTCACAGTTCTAGCCCTTTGAATTCATCTTCGTTTTCAATAGGAAATGTTCCGAGCATATAACTTCTGATCGAACTTTGAAAACAATCTTAGATTACCATTGGAATATTGTCTGTAATGAAATTACAGAACATTGTATTCGCGGTTAGTCTTCAGTGAGAAACGTTCATTTCAAACAGCGGGACTACAGAACTTTGATTTCAAGGATAGATTTCAAAGGGTAATTCAATGTTATACACAATTGAATTACAGAACGCGACTTTCTCTGTTAGTTTTCTTGCACAACCTATGTTGTTATTGAAGCAGCTTCTAATCTTTTCAGTTCACAGTTAGCTTTCATTAGTAAATGATGCTAGTACATAATCGGCTAATAGCACATTGCATTCAGTGTTAGTTTTCCAGGGGATAAGTTCTTCCTAGACAACAGGTTTACGGAACGTTGAATTGAACGTTACTATTCACTGAGAAATGCTCACTTAGAAAACAGGACTATGCAACATTGAATACAGGCTTAGTTAGGAAAGCGGATTGCTTTACAGTAGAAAACAGGACAGAACAACATGACATTCACGATGAGTTTTCAATGAGAAACGAAAGAATCCAAGAAGCCCTACTCTTTGAATTCCTTGGGATTTTTCAAGAGCAACTGATCCTAACAGATAACCCGTGAATGAAACTGTCAATTACGCTTACTTTAAGAAGGGAATTGAGGTTCCTACACAAAACGATCATAGTACATTGAATTTTCTCCTATTTTGAAAGAGAATTGTTTATTGTACACAGTTTTCAACAGGAAACATTCTCAGTATTCTCACAGTTCTAGCCCTTTGAATTCATCTTCGTTTTCAATAGGAAATGTTCCGAGCATATAACTTCTGATCGAACTTTGAAAACAATCTTAGATTACCATTGGAATGTTGTCTGTAATGAAATTACAGAACATTGTATTCGCGGTTAGTCTTCAGTGAGAAACGTTCATTTCAAACAGCGGGACTACAGAACTTTGAATTCAAGCATATATTTCAAAGCGTAATTCAATGTTATACACAATTGAATTACAGAACGCAACTTTCTGTGTTAGTTTTCTTGCACAACCTATGTTGTTATTGAAGCAGCTTCTAATCTTTTCAGTTCACAGTTAGCTTTCATTAGTAAATGATGCTAGTACATAATCGGCTAATAGCACATTGCATTCAGTGTTAGTTTTCCAGGGGATAAGTTCTTCCTAGACAACAGGTTTACGGAACGTTGAATTGAACGTTACTATTCACTGAGAAATGTTCACTTAGAAAACAGGACTATGCAACATTGAATACAGGCTTAGTTAGGAAAGCGGATTGCTTTACAGTAGAGAACAGGACAGAACAACATGACATTCACGATGAGTTTTCAATGAGAAACGAAAGAATCCAAGAAGTCCTACTCTTTGAATTCCTTGGGATTTTCAAGAGCAACTGATCCTAACAGATAACCAGTGAATTAAACTGTCAATTACGCTTACTTTAAGAAGGGAATTGAGGTTGCTACACAATACCATCATAGAACGTTGAATTCTCTCCTATTTGGATAGAGAATTGTTTATTGTACCCAGTTTTCAAAGGAAACATTCTCAGTATTCTCACAATTCTAGCCCTTTGAATTCATCTTCGTTTTCAATAGGAAATGTTCCGAGCATATAACTTCTGATCGAACTTTGAAAACAATCTTAGATTACCATTGGAATATTGTCTGTAATGAAATTACAGAACATTGTATTCGCGGTTAGTCTTCAGTGAGAAACGTTCATTTCAAACAGCGGGACTACAGAACTTTGAATTCAAGGATAGATTTCAAAGGGTAATTCAATGTTATACACAATTGAATTACAGAACGCGACTTTCTCTGTTAGTTTTCTTGCACAACCTATGTTGTTATTGAAGCAGCTTCTAATCTTTTCAGTTCACAGTTAGCTTTCATTAGTAAATGATGCTAGTACATAATCGGCTAATAGCACATTGCATTCAGTATTAGATTTCCAGGGGATAAGTTCTTCCTAGACAACAGGTTTACGGAACGTTGAATTGAACGTTACTATTCACTGAGAAATGTTTACTTAGAAAACAGGACTATGCAACATTGAATACAGGCTTAGTTAGGAAAGCGGATTCCTTTACAGTAGAGAACAGGACAGAACAACATGACATTCACGATGAGTTTTCAATGAGAAACGAAAGAATCCAAGAAGTCCTACTCTTTGAATTCCTTGGGATTTTCAAGAGCAACTGATCCTAACAGATAACCGGTGAATGAAACTGTCAATTACGCTTACTTTAAGAAGGGAATTGAGCTTCCTACACAATACGATCATAGAACGTTGAATTCTCTCCTATTTTGAAAGAGAATTGTTTATTGTACACAGTTTTCAACAGGAAACATTCTCAGTATTCTCACAGTTCTAGCCCTTTGAATTCATCTTCGTTTTCAATAGGAAATGTTCCGAGCATATAACTTCTGATCGAACTTTGAAAACAATCTTAGATTACCATTGGAATATTGTCTGTAATGAAATTACAGAACATTGTATTCGCGGTTAGTCTTCAGTGAGAAACGTTCATTTCAAACAGCGGGACTACAGAACTTTGATTTCAAGGATAGATTTCAAAGGGTAATTCAATGTTATACACAATTGAATTACAGAACGCGACTTTCTCTGTTAGTTTTCTTGCACAACCTATGTTGTTATTGAAGCAGCTTCTAATCTTTTCAGTTCACAGTTAGCTTTCATTAGTAAATGATGCTAGTACATAATCGGCTAATAGCACATTGCATTCAGTGTTAGTTTTCCAGGGGATAAGTTCTTCCTAGACAACAAGTTTACGGAACGTTGAACTGAATGTTACTATTCATTGAGAAATGTTCACTTAGAAAACAGGACTATGCAACATTGAATACAGGCTTAGATAGGAAATCGGATTGCTTTACAGTAGAGAACAGGACAGAACAACATGACATTCACGATGAGTTTTCAATGAGAAACGAAAGAATCCAAGAAGTCCTACTCTTTGAATTCCTTGGGATTTTCAAGAGCAACTGATCCTAACAGATAACCGGTGAATGAAACTGTCAATTATGCTTACTTTAAGAAGGGAATTGACCTTCCTACACAATACGACCATAGAACGTTGAATTCGCTCCTACTTTTGAAAGAGAATTGTTTATTATACACAGTTTTCAACAGGAAACATTCTCAGTATTCACACAGTTCTAGCCCTTTGAATTCATCTTCGTTTTCAATAGGAAATGTTCCGAGCATATAACTTCTGATCGAACTTTGAAAACAATCTTAGATTACCATTGGAATATTGTCTGTAATGAAATTACAGAACATTGTATTCGCGGTTAGTCTTCAGTGAGAAACGTTCATTTCAAACAGCGGGACTACAGAACTTTGATTTCAAGGATAGATTTCAAAGGGTAATTCAATATTATACACAATTGAATTACAGAACGCGACTTTCTCTGTTAGTTTTCTTGCACAACCTATGTTGTTATTGAAGCAGCTTCTAATCTTTTCAGTTCACAGTTAGCTTTCATTAGTAAATGATGCTAGTACATAATCGGCTAATAGCACATTGCATTCAGTGTTAGTTTTCCAGGGGATAAGTTCTTCCTAGACAACAGGTTTACGGAACGTTGAATTGAACGTTACTATTCACTGAGAAATGTTCACTTAGAAAACAGGACTATGCAACATTGAATACAGGCTTAGTTAGGAAAGCGGATTGCTTTACAGTAGAGAACAGGACAGAACAACATGACATTCACGATGAGTTTTCAATGAGAAACGAAAGAATCCAAGAAGTCCTACTCTTTGAATTCCTTGGGATTTTTCAAGAGCAACTGATCCTAACAGATAACCGGTGAATGAAACTGTCAATTACGCTTACTTTAAGAAGGGAATTGAGCTTCCTACACAATAGAGTCATAGAACGTTGAATTCTCTCCTATTTTGAAAGAGAATTGTTTATTGTACACAGTTTTCAACAGGAAACATTCTCAGTATTCACACAGTTCTAGCCCTTTGAATTCATCTTCGTTTTCAATAGGAAATGTTCCGAGCATATAACTTCTGATCGAACTTTGAAAACAATCTTAGATTACCATTGGAATATTGTCTGTAATGAAATTACAGAACATTGTATTCGCGGTTAGTCTTCAGTGAGAAACGTTCATTTCAAACAGCGGGACTACAGAACTTTGATTTCAAGGATAGATTTCAAAGGGTAATTCAATGTTATACACAATTGAATTACAGAACGCGACTTTCTCTGTTAGTTTTCTTGCACAACCTATGTTGTTATTGAAGCAGCTTCTAATCTTTTCAGTTCACAGTTAGCTTTCATTAGTAAATGATGCTAGTACATAATCGGCTAATAGCACATTGCATTCAGTGTTAGTTTTCCAGGGGATAAGTTCTTCCTAGACAACAGGTTTACGGAACGTTGAATTGAACGTTACTATTCACTGAGAAATGTTCACTTAGAAAACAGGACTATGCAACATTGAATACAGGCTTAGTTAGGAAAGCGGATTGCTTTACAGTAGAGAACAGGACAGAACAACATGACATTCACGATGAGTTTTCAATGAGAAACGAAAGAATCCAAGAAGTCCTACTCTTTGAATTCCTTGGGATTTTCAAGAGCAACTGATCCTAACAGATAACCGGTGAATGAAACTGTCAATTACGCTTACTTTAAGAAGGGAATTGAGCTTCCTACACAATACGATCATAGAACGTTGAATTCTCTCCTACTTTTGAAAGAGAATTGTTTATTGTACACAGTTTTCAAAAGGAAACATTCTCAGTATTCACACAGTTCTAGCCCTTTGAATTCATCTTCGTTTTCAATAGGAAATGTTCCGAGCATATAACTTCTGATCGAACTTTGAAAACAATCTTAGATTACCATTGGAATATTGTCTGTAATGAAATTACAGAACATTGTATTCGCGGTTAGTCTTCAGTGAGAAACGTTCATTTCAAACAGCGGGACTACAGAACTTTGATTTCAAGGATAGATTTCAAAGGGTAATTCAATGTTATACACAATTGAATTACAGAACGCGACTTTCTCTGTTAGTTTTCTTGCACAACCTATGTTGTTATTGAAGCAGCTTCTAATCTTTTCAGTTCACAGTTAGCTTTCATTAGTAAATGATGCTAGTACATAATCGGCTAATAGCACATTGCATTCAGTGTTAGTTTTCCAGGGGATAAGTTCTTCCTAGACAACAGGTTTACGGAACGTTGAATTGAACGTTACTATTCACTGAGAAATGTTCACTTAGAAAACAGGACTATGCAACATTGAATACAGGCTTAGTTAGGAAAGCGGATTGCTTTACAGTAGAGAACAGGACAGAACAACATGACATTCACGATGAGTTTTCAATGAGAAACGAAAGAATCCAAGAAGTCCTACTCTTTGAATTCCTTGGGATTTTCAAGAGCAACTGATCCTAACAGATAACCGGTGAATGAAACTGTCAATTACGCTTACTTTAAGAAGGGAATTGAGCTTCCTACACAATACGATCATAGAACGTTGAATTCTCTCCTATTTTGAAAGAGAATTGTTTATTGTACACAGTTTTCAACAGGAAACATTCTCAGTATTCTCACAGTTCTAGCCCTTTGAATTCATCTTCGTTTTCAATAGGAAATGTTCCGAGCATATAACTTCTGATCGAACTTTGAAAACAATCTTAGATTACCATTGGAATATTGTCTGTAATGAAATTACAGAACATTGTATTCGCGGTTAGTCTTCAGTGAGAAACGTTCATTTCAAACAGCGGGACTACAGAACTTTGATTTCAAGGATAGATTTCAAAGGGTAATTCAATGTTATACACAATTGAATTACAGAACGCGACTTTCTCTGTTAGTTTTCTTGCACAACCTATGTTGTTATTGAAGCAGCTTCTAATCTTTTCAGTTCACAGTTAGCTTTCATTAGTAAATGATGCTAGTACATAATCGGCTAATAGCACATTGCATTCAGTGTTAGTTTTCCAGGGGATAAGTTCTTCCTAGACAACAGGTTTACGGAACGTTGAATTGAACGTTACTATTCACTGAGAAATGTTCACTTAGAAAACAGGACTATGCAACATTGAATACAGGCTTAGTTAGGAAAGCGGATTGCTTTACAGTAGAGAACAGGACAGAACAACATGACATTCACGATGAGTTTTCAATGAGAAACGAAAGAATCCAAGAAGTCCTACTCTTTGAATTCCTTGGGATTTTCAAGAGCAACTGATCCTAACAGATAACCGGTGAATGAAACTGTCAATTACGCTTACTTTAAGAAGGGAATTGAGCTTCCTACACAATACGATCATAGAACGTTGAATTCTCTCCTATTTTGAAAGAGAATTGTTTATTGTACACAGTTTTCAACAGGAAACATTCTCAGTATTCTCACAGTTCTAGCCCTTTGAATTCATCTTCGTTTTCAATAGGAAATGTTCCGAGCATATAACTTCTGATCGAACTTTGAAAACAATCTTAGATTACCATTGGAATATTGTCTGTAATGAAATTACAGAACATTGTATTCGCGGTTAGTCTTCAGTGAGAAACGTTCATTTCAAACAGCGGGACTACAGAACTTTGATTTCAAGGATAGATTTCAAAGGGTAATTCAATGTTATACACAATTGAATTACAGAACGCGACTTTCTCTGTTAGTTTTCTTGCACAACCTATGTTGTTATTGAAGCAGCTTCTAATCTTTTCAGTTCACAGTTAGCTTTCATTAGTAAATGATGCTAGTACATAATCGGCTAATAGCACATTGCATTCAGTGTTAGTTTTCCAGGGGATAAGTTCTTCCTAGACAACAGGTTTACGGAACGTTGAATTGAACGTTACTATTCACTGAGAAATGTTCACTTAGAAAACAGGACTATGCAACATTGAATACAGGCTTAGTTAGGAAAGCGGATTGCTTTACAGTAGAGAACAGGACAGAACAACATGACATTCACGATGAGTTTTCAATGAGAAACGAAAGAATCCAAGAAGTCCTACTCTTTGAATTCCTTGGGATTTTCAAGAGCAACTGATCCTAACAGATAACCGGTGAATGAAACTGTCAATTACGCTTACTTTAAGAAGGGAATTGAGCTTCCTACACAATACGATCATAGAACGTTGAATTCTCTCCTACTTTTGAAAGAGAATTGTTTATTGTACACAGTTTTCAACAGGAAACATTCTCAGTATTCACACAGTTCTAGCCCTTTGAATTCATCTTCGTTTTCAATAGGAAATGTTCCGAGCATATAACTTCTGATCGAACTTTGAAAACAATCTTAGATTACCATTGGAATATTGTCTGTAATGAAATTACAGAACATTGTATTCGCGGTTAGTCTTCAGTGAGAAACGTTCATTTCAAACAGCGGGACTACAGAACTTTGATTTCAAGGATAGATTTCAAAGGGTAATTCAATGTTATACACAATTGAATTACAGAACGCGACTTTCTCTGTTAGTTTTCTTGCACAACCTATGTTGTTATTGAAGCAGCTTCTAATCTTTTCAGTTCACAGTTAGCTTTCATTAGTAAATGATGCTAGTACATAATCGGCTAATAGCACATTGCATTCAGTGTTAGTTTTCCAGGGGATAAGTTCTTCCTAGACAACAGGTTTACGGAACGTTGAATTGAACGTTACTATTCACTGAGAAATGTTCACTTAGAAAACAGGACTATGCAACATTGAATACAGGCTTAGTTAGGAAAGCGGATTGCTTTACAGTAGAGAACAGGACAGAACAACATGACATTCACGATGAGTTTTCAATGAGAAACGAAAGAATCCAAGAAGTCCTACTCTTTGAATTCCTTGGGATTTTCAAGAGCAACTGATCCTAACAGATAACCGGTGAATGAAACTGTCAATTACGCTTACTTTAAGAAGGGAATTGAGCTTCCTACACAATACGATCATAGAACGTTGAATTCTCTCCTATTTTGAAAGAGAATTGTTTATTGTACACAGTTTTCAACAGGAAACATTCTCAGTATTCACACAGTTCTAGCCCTTTGAATTCATCTTCGTTTTCAATAGGAAATGTTCCGAGCATATAACTTCTGATCGAACTTTGAAAACAATCTTAGATTACCATTGGAATATTGTCTGTAATGAAATTACAGAACATTGTATTCGCGGTTAGTCTTCAGTGAGAAACGTTCATTTCAAACAGCGGGACTACAGAACTTTGATTTCAAGGATAGATTTCAAAGGGTAATTCAATGTTATACACAATTGAATTACAGAACGCGACTTTCTCTGTTAGTTTTCTTGCACAACCTATGTTGTTATTGAAGCAGCTTCTAATCTTTTCAGTTCACAGTTAGCTTTCATTAGTAAATGATGCTAGTACATAATCGGCTAATAGCACATTGCATTCAGTGTTAGTTTTCCAGGGGATAAGTTCTTCCTAGACAACAGGTTTACGGAACGTTGAATTGAACGTTACTATTCACTGAGAAATGTTCACTTAGAAAACAGGACTATGCAACATTGAATACAGGCTTAGTTAGGAAAGCGGATTGCTTTACAGTAGAGAACAGGACAGAACAACATGACATTCACGATGAATTTTCAATGAGAAACGAAAGAATCCAAGAAGTCCTACTCTTTGAATTCCTTGGGATTTTTCAAGAGCAACTGATCCTAACAGATAACCGGTGAATTAAACTGTCAATTACGCTTACTTTAAGAAGGGAATTGAGCTTCCTACACAATACGATCATAGAACGTTGAATTCTCTCCTATTTTGAAAGAGAATTGTTTATTGTACACAGTTTTCAACAGGAAACATTCTCAGTATTCTCACAATTCTAGCCCTTTGAATTCATCTTCGTTTTCAATAGGAAATGTTCCGAGCATATAACTTCTGATCGAACTTTGAAAACAATCTTAGATTACCATTGGAATATTGTCTGTAATGAAATTACAGAACATTGTATTCGCACTTAGTCTTCAGTGACAAACATTCATTTCAAACAGCGGGACTACAGAACTTTGATTTCAAGGATAGATTTCAAAGGGTAATTCAATGTTATACACAATTGAATTACAGAACGCGACTTTCTCTGTTAGTTTTCTTGCACAACCTATGTTGTTATTGAAGCAGCTTCTAATCTTTTCAGTTCACAGTTAGCTTTCATTAGTAAATGATGCTAGTACATAATCGGCTAATAGCACATTGCATTCAGTGTTAGTTTTCCAGGGGATAAGTTCTTCCTAGACAACAGGTTTACGGAACGTTGAATTGAACGTTACTATTCACTGAGAAATGTTCACTTAGAAAACAGGACTATGCAACATTGAATACAGGCTTAGTTAGGAAAGCGGATTGCTTTACAGTAGAGAACAGGACAGAACAACATGACATTCACGATGAGTTTTCAATGAGAAACGAAAGAATCCAAGAAGTCCTACTCTTTGAATTCCTTGGGATTTTCAAGAGCAACTGATCCTAACAGATAACCGGTGAATGAAACTGTCAATTACGCTTACTTTAAGAAGGGAATTGAGCTTCCTACACAATACGATCATAGAACGTTGAATTCTCTCCTATTTTGAAAGAGAATTGTTTATTGTACACAGTTTTCAACAGGAAACATTCTCAGTATTCACACAGTTCTAGCCCTTTGAATTCATCTTCGTTTTCAATAGGAAATGTTCCGAGCATATAACTTCTGATCGAACTTTGAAAACAATCTTAGATTACCATTGGAATATTGTCTGTAATGAAATTACAGAACATTGTATTCGCGGTTAGTCTTCAGTGAGAAACGTTCATTTCAAACAGCGGGACTACAGAACTTTGATTTCAAGGATAGATTTCAAAGGGTAATTCAATGTTATACACAATTGAATTACAGAACGCGACTTTCTCTGTTAGTTTTCTTGCACAACCTATGTTGTTATTGAAGCAGCTTCTAATCTTTTCAGTTCACAGTTAGCTTTCATTAGTAAATGATGCTAGTACATAATCGGCTAATAGCACATTGCATTCAGTGTTAGTTTTCCAGGGGATAAGTTCTTCCTAGACAACAGGTTTACGGAACGTTGAATTGAACGTTACTATTCACTGAGAAATGTTCACTTAGAAAACAGGACTATGCAACATTGAATACAGGCTTAGTTAGGAAAGCGGATTGCTTTACAGTAGAAAACAGGACAGAACAACATGACATTCACGATGAGTTTTCAATGAGAAACGAAAGAATCCAAGAAGCCCTACTCTTTGAATTCCTTGGGATTTTTCAAGAGCAACTGATCCTAACAGATAACCGGTGAATGAAACTGTCAATTACGCTTACTTTAAGAAGGGAATTGAGGTTCCTACACAATACGATCATAGTACATTGAATTTTCTCCTATTTTGAAAGAGAATTGTTTATTGTACACAGTTTTCAACAGGAAACATTCTCAGTATTCTCACAGTTCTAGCCCTTTGAATTCATCTTCGTTTTCAATAGGAAATGTTCCGAGCATATAACTTCTGATCGAACTTTGAAAACAATCTTAGATTACCATTGGAATATTGTCTGTAATGAAATTACAGAACATTGTATTCGCGGTTAGTCTTCAGTGAGAAACGTTCATTTCAAACAGCGGGACTACAGAACTTTGATTTCAAGGATAGATTTCAAAGGGTAATTCAATGTTATACACAATTGAATTACAGAACGCGACTTTCTCTGTTAGTTTTCTTGCACAACCTATGTTGTTATTGAAGCAGCTTCTAATCTTTTCAGTTCACAGTTAGCTTTCATTAGTAAATGATGCTAGTACATAATCGGCTAATAGCACATTGCATTCAGTGTTAGTTTTCCAGGGGATAAGTTCTTCCTAGACAACAGGTTTACGGAACGTTGAATTGAACGTTACTATTCACTGAGAAATGTTCACTTAGAAAACAGGACTATGCAACATTGAATACAGGCTTAGTTAGGAAAGCGGATTGCTTTACAGTAGAGAACAGGACAGAACAACATGACATTCACGATGAGTTTTCAATGAGAAACGAAAGAATCCAAGAAGTCCTACTCTTTGAATTCCTTGGGATTTTCAAGAGCAACTGATCCTAACAGATAACCGGTGAATGAAACTGTCAATTACGCTTACTTTAAGAAGGGAATTGAGCTTCCTACACAATACGATCATAGAACGTTGAATTCTCTCCTATTTTGAAAGAGAATTGTTTATTGTACACAGTTTTCAACAGGAAACATTCTCAGTATTCTCACAGTTCTAGCCCTTTGAATTCATCTTCGTTTTCAATAGGAAATGTTCCGAGCATATAACTTCTGATCGAACTTTGAAAACAATCTTAGATTACCATTGGAATATTGTCTGTAATGAAATTACAGAACATTGTATTCGCGGTTAGTCTTCAGTGAGAAACGTTCATTTCAAACAGCGGGACTACAGAACTTTGATTTCAAGGATAGATTTCAAAGGGTAATTCAATGTTATACACAATTGAATTACAGAACGCGACTTTCTCTGTTAGTTTTCTTGCACAACCTATGTTGTTATTGAAGCAGCTTCTAATCTTTTCAGTTCACAGTTAGCTTTCATTAGTAAATGATGCTAGTACATAATCGGCTAATAGCACATTGCATTCAGTGTTAGTTTTCCAGGGGATAAGTTCTTCCTAGACAACAGGTTTACGGAACGTTGAATTGAACGTTACTATTCACTGAGAAATGTTCACTTAGAAAACAGGACTATGCAACATTGAATACAGGCTTAGTTAGGAAAGCGGATTGCTTTACAGTAGAGAACAGGACAGAACAACATGACATTCACGATGAGTTTTCAATGAGAAACGAAAGAATCCAAGAAGTCCTACTCTTTGAATTCCTTGGGATTTTCAAGAGCAACTGATCCTAACAGATAACCGGTGAATGAAACTGTCAATTACGCTTACTTTAAGAAGGGAATTGAGCTTCCTACACAATACGATCATAGAACGTTGAATTCGCTCCTATTTTGAAAGAGAATTGTTTATTGTACACAGTTTTCAACAGGAAACATTCTCAGTATTCTCACAGTTCTAGCCCTTTGAATTCATCTTCGTTTTCAATAGGAAATGTTCCGAGCATATAACTTCTGATCGAACTTTGAAAACAATCTTAGATTACCATTGGAATATTGTCTGTAATGAAATTACAGAACATTGTATTCGCGGTTAGTCTTCAGTGAGAAACGTTCATTTCAAACAGCGGGACTACAGAACTTTGATTTCAAGGATAGATTTCAAAGGGTAATTCAATGTTATACACAATTGAATTACAGAACGCGACTTTCTCTGTTAGTTTTCTTGCACAACCTATGTTGTTATTGAAGCAGCTTCTAATCTTTTCAGTTCACAGTTAGCTTTCATTAGTAAATGATGCTAGTACATAATCGGCTAATAGCACATTGCATTCAGTGTTAGTTTTCCAGGGGATAAGTTCTTCCTAGACAACAGGTTTACGGAACGTTGAATTGAACGTTACTATTCACTGAGAAATGTTCACTTAGAAAACAGGACTATGCAACATTGAATACAGGCTTAGTTAGGAAAGCGGATTGCTTTACAGTAGAGAACAGAACAGAACAACATGACATTCACGATGAGTTTTCAATGAGAAACGAAAGAATCCAAGATGTCCTACTCTTTGAATTCCTTGGGATTTTTCAAGAGCAACTGATCCTACCAGATAACGGGTGAATGAAACTGTCAATTACTCTTACTTTAAGAAGGGAATTGAGCTTCCTACACAATACGATCATAGAACGTTGAATTCGCTCCTATTTTGAAAGAGAATTGTTTATTGTACACAGTTTTCAACAGGAAACATTCTCAGTATTCACACAGTTCTAGCCCTTTGAATTCATCTTCGTTTTCAATAGGAAATGTTCCGAGCATATAACTTCTGATCGAACTTTGAAAACAATCTTAGATTACCATTGGAATATTGTCTGTAATGAAATTACAGAACATTGTATTCGCGGTTAGTCTTCAGTGAGAAACGTTCATTTCAAACAGCGGGACTACAGAACTTTGATTTCAAGGATAGATTTCAAAGGGTAATTCAATGTTATACACAATTGAATTACAGAACGCGACTTTCTCTGTTAGTTTTCTTGCACAACCTATGTTGTTATTGAAGCAGCTTCTAATCTTCTCAGGTCACAGTTAGCTTTCATTAGTAAATGATGCTAGTAGATAATCGGCTAATAGCACATTGCATTCAGTGTTAGTTTTCCAGGGCATAAGTTCTTCCTAGTCAACAGGTTTACGGAACTTTGAATTGAAAGTTACTATTCACTGAGAAATGTTCACTTAGAATACAGGACTATGCAACATTGAATACAGGCTTAGTTACGAAAGCGGATTGCTTTACAGTAGAGAACAGGACAGAACAACATGACATTCACGATGAGTTTTCAATGAGAAAGAAAAGAATTCAAGACGTCCTACTCTTTGAACTCCTTGGATTTTTCAAGAGCAACTGAGCCTAACAGATAACCGGTGAATGAAACTGTCAATGACGCTTACATAAGAAGGGCATTGAGGTTCCTACACAATACGATCATAGAACGTTGAATTCTCTCCAATTTTGAAAGAGAATTGTTCATTGTACACAGTTTTGAACAGGAAACATTCTCAGTATTCTCACAGGTCTAGCCCTTTGAATTCATCTTCGTTTTCAATAGGAAATGTTCCGAGCATATAACTTCTGATCAAACATTGAAAACAATCTTAGATTACCATTGGAATGTTGTCTGTAATGAAATTACAGAACATTGTATTCGCGGTTAGTCTTCAGTGAGAAACGTTCATTTCAAACAGCGGGACTACAGAACTTTGATTTCAAGGATAGATTTCAAAGGGTAATTCAATGTTATACACAATTGAATTACAGAACGCGACTTTCTCTGTTAGTTTTCTTGCACAACCTATGTTGTTATTGAAGCAGCTTCTAATCTTTTCAGTTCACAGTTAGCTTTCATTAGTAAATGATGCTAGTACATAATCGGCTAATAGCACATTGCATTCAGTGTTAGTTTTCCAGGGGATAAGTTCTTCCTAGACAACAGGTTTACGGAACGTTGAATTGAACGTTACTATTCACTGAGAAATGTTCACTTAGAAAACAGGACTATGCAACATTGAATACAGGCTTAGTTAGGAAAGCGGCTTGCTTTACAGTAGAGGACAGGACAGAACAACATGACATTCACGATGAGTTTTCAATGAGAAACGAAAGAATCCAAGAAGTCCTACTCTTTGAATTCCTTGGGATTTTCAAGAGCAACTGATCCTAACAGATAACCGGTGAATGAAACTGTCAATTACGCTTACTTTTAGAAGGGAATTGAGCTTCCTACACAATACGATCATAGAACGTTGAATTCTCTCCTATTTTGAAAGAGAATTGTTTATTGTACACAGTTTTCAACAGGAAACATTCTCAGTATTCACACAGTTCTAGCCCTTTGAATTCATCTTCGTTTTCAATAGGAAATGTTCCGAGCATATAACTTCTGATCGAACTTTGAAAACAATCTTAGATTACCATTGGAATATTGTCTGTAATGAAATTACAGAACATTGTATTCGCGGTTAGTCTTCAGTGAGAAACGTTCATTTCAAACAGCGGGACTACAGAACTTTGATTTCAAGGATAGATTTCAAAGGGTAATTCAATGTTATACACAATTGAATTACAGAAGGCAATTTTCTCTGTTAGTTTTCTTGCACAACCTATGTTGTTATTGAAGCAGCTTCTAATCTTTTCAGTTCACAGTTAGCTTTCATTAGTAAATGATGCTAGTACATAATCGGCTAATAGCACATTGCATTCAGTGTTAGTTTTCCAGGGGATAAGTTCTTCCTAGACAACAGGTTTCCGGAACGTTGAATTGAACGTTACTATTCACTGAGAAATGTTCACTTAGAAAACAGGACTATGCAACATTGAATACAGGCTTAGTTAGGAAAGCGGATTGCTTTACAGTAGAGAACAGGACAGAACAACATGACATTCATGATGAGTTTTCAATGAGAAACGAAAGAATCCAAGAAGTCCTACTCTTTGAATTCCTTCTGATTTTCAAGAGCAACTGATCCTAACACATACCTGATGCATGAAACTGTCAATTACGCTTACATTTAGAAGGGAAATGAGCTTCCTACACAATACGATCATAGAACGTTGAATTCTGTCCTATTTTGAAGGAGAATTGTCTATTGTACACAGTTTTCAACAGGAAACATTCTCAGTATTCACACAGTTCTAGCCCTTTGAATTCATCTTCGTTTTCAATAGGAAATGTTCCGAGCATATAACTTCTGATCGAACTTTGAAAACAATCTTAGATTACCATTGGAATATTGTCTGTAATGAAATTACAGAACATTGTATTGGCGGTTAGTCTTCAGTGAGAAAGGTTCATTTCAAACAGCGGGACTACAGAACTTTGTATTCATGGATAGATTTCAAAGTGTAATTCAGTTTTCTACACAATTGAATTACAGAACGCGACTTTCTCTGTTAGTTTTCTTGCACAACATATGTTGTTATTGAAGCAGCTTCTAATCTTTTCAGTTCACAGTTAGCTTTCATTAGTAAATGATGCTAGTACATAATCGGCTAATAGCACATTGCATTCAGTGTTAGTTTTCCAGGGGATAAGTTCTTCCTAGACAACAGGTTTACGGAATGTAGAATTGAAGGATACTATTCACTGAGAAATGTTCACTTAGAAAACAGGACTATGCAACATTGAATACAGGTTTAGTTTGGAAAGCGGATTGCTTTACAGTAGAGACAGGACAGAATAACATGACATTCACGATGAGTTTTCAATGAGAAACGAGAAAATCCAAGAAGTCCTACTCTTTGAATTCCTTGGGATTTTTCAAGAGCAACTCATCCTTACAGATAACCGGTGAATGAAAGTGTCAATTACGCTTACTTTAAGAAGGGAATTGAGCTTCCTACACAATACGATCATAGAACGTTGAATTCTCTCCTATTTTGAAAGAGAATTGTTTATTGTACACAGTTTTCAACAGGAAACATTCTCAGTATTCACACAGTTCTAGCCCTTTGAATTCATCTTCGTTTTCAATAGGAAATGTTCCGAGCATATAACGTCTGATCGAACTTTGA
Organism: Jaculus jaculus; assembly: GCF_020740685.1. Taxonomy (NCBI): domain Eukaryota; kingdom Metazoa; phylum Chordata; class Mammalia; order Rodentia; family Dipodidae; genus Jaculus; species Jaculus jaculus. The sequence goes on along the minus strand of NC_059110.1, from coordinate 53,570,163 downwards.
AAGCAATCTTAGATTACCATTGGAATATTGTCTGTAATGAAATTACAGAACATTGTATTCGCGGTTAGTCTTCAGTGAGAAACGTTCATTTCAAACAGCGGGACTACAGAACTTTGATTTCAAGGATAGATTTCAAAGGGTAATTCAATGTTATACACAATTGAATTACAGAACGCGACTTTCTCTGTTAGTTTTCTTGCACAACCTATGTTGTTATTGAAGCAGCTTCTAATCTTTTCAGTTCACAGTTAGCTTTCATTAGTAAATGATGCTAGTACATAATCGGCTAATAGCACATTGCATTCAGTGTTAGTTTTCCAGGGGATAAGTTCTTCCTAGACAACAGGTTTACGGAACGTTGAATTGAACGTTACTATTCACTGAGAAATGTTCACTTAGAAAACAGGACTATGCAACATTGAATACAGGCTTAGTTAGGAAAGCGGATTGCTTTACAGTAGAGAACAGGACAGAACAACATGACATTCACGATGAGTTTTCAATGAGAAACGAAAGAATCCAAGAAGTCCTACTCTTTGAATTCCTTGGGATTTTCAAGAGCAACTGATCCTAACAGATAACCGGTGAATGAAACTGTCAATTACGCTTACTTTAAGAAGGGAATTGAGCTTCCTACACAATACGATCATAGAACGTTGAATTCTCTCCTATTTTGAAAGAGAATTGTTTATTGTACACAGTTTTCAACAGGAAACATTCTCAGTATTCACACAGTTCTAGCCCTTTGAATTCATCTTCGTTTTCAATAGGAAATGTTCCGAGCATATAACTTCTGATCGAACTTTGAAAACAATCTTAGATTACCATTGGAATATTGTCTGTAATGAAATTACAGAACATTGTATTCGCGGTTAGTCTTCAGTGAGAAACGTTCATTTCAAACAGCGGGACTACAGAACTTTGATTTCAAGGATAGATTTCAAAGGGTAATTCAATGTTATACACAATTGAATTACAGAACGCGACTTTCTCTGTTACTTTTCTTGCACAACCTATGTTGTTATTGAAGCAGCTTCTAATCTTTTCAGTTCACAGTTAGCTATCATTAGTAAATGATGCTAGTATATAATCGGCTTATAGCACATTGCATTCACTGTTAGTTTTCCAGGGGATAAGTTCTTCCTTGACAACAGGTTTACGGAACGTTGAATTGAACGTTACTATTCATTGAGAAATGTTCACTTAGAAAACAGGACTATGCAACATTGGATACAGGCTTAGTTAAGAAAGCGGATTGCTTTACAGTAGAGGACAGGACAGAACAACATGACATTCATGATGAGTTTTCAATGAGAAACGAAAGAATCCACGAAGCCCTACTCTTTCAATTCCTTGGGATATTTCATTAGCAACTGATCCTAACAGATAACCGGTGAATGAAACTGTCAATTACTCTTACTTTTAGAAGGGAATTGAGCTTCCTACACAATACGATCATAGAACGTTGAATTCGCTCCTACTTTTGAAAGAGAATTGTTTATTGTACACAGTTTTCAACAGGAAACATTCTCAGTATTCACACAGTTCTAGCCCTTTGAATTCATCTTCGTTTTCAATAGGAAATGTTCCGAGCATATAACTTCTGATCGAACTTTGAAAACAATCTTAGATTACCATTGGAATATTGTCTGTAATGAAATTACAGAACATTGTATTCGCGGTTAGTCTTCAGTGAGAAACGTTCATTTCAAACAGCGGGACTACAGAACTTTGATTTCAAGGATAGATTTCAAAGGGTAATTCAATGTTATACACAATTGAATTACAGAACGCGACTTTCTCTGTTAGTTTTCTTGCACAACCTATGTTGTTATTGAAGCAGCTTCTAATCTTTTCAGTTCACAGTTAGCTTTCATTAGTAAATGATGCTAGTACATAATCGGCTAATAGCACATTGCATTCAGTGTTAGTTTTCCAGGGGATAAGTTCTTCCTAGACAACAGGTTTACGGAACGTTGAATTGAACGTTACTATTCACTGAGAAATGTTCACTTAGAAAACAGGACTATGCAACATTGAATACAGGCTTAGTTAGGAAAGCGGCTTGCTTTACAGTAGAGGACAGGACAGAACAACATGACATTCACGATGAGTTTTCAATGAGAAACGAAAGAATCCAAGAAGTCCTACTCTTTGAATTCCTTGGGATTTTCAAGAGCAACTGATCCTAACAGATAACCGGTGAATGAAACTGTCAATTACGCTTACTTTTAGAAGGGAATTGAGCTTCCTACACAATACGATCATAGAACGTTGAATTCTCTCCTATTTTGAAAGAGAATTGTTTATTGTACACAGTTTTCAACAGGAAACATTCTCAGTATTCACACAGTTCTAGCCCTTTGAATTCATCTTCGTTTTCAATAGGAAATGTTCCGAGCATATAACTTCTGATCGAACTTTGAAAACAATCTTAGATTACCATTGGAATATTGTCTGTAATGAAATTACAGAACATTGTATTCGCGGTTAGTCTTCAGTGAGAAACGTTCATTTCAAACAGCGGGACTACAGAACTTTGATTTCAAGGATAGATTTCAAAGGGTAATTCAATGTTATACACAATTGAATTACAGAACGCGACTTTCTCTGTTAGTTTTCTTGCACAACCTATGTTGTTATTGAAGCAGCTTCTAATCTTTTCAGTTCACAGTTAGCTTTCATTAGTAAATGATGCTAGTACATAATCGGCTAATAGCACATTGCATTCAGTGTTAGTTTTCCAGGGGATAAGTTCTTCCTAGACAACAGGTTTACGGAACGTTGAATTGAACGTTACTATTCACTGAGAAATGTTCACTTAGAAAACAGGACTATGCAACATTGAATACAGGCTTAGTTAGGAAAGCGTATTGCTTTACAGTAGAGAACAGGACAGAACAACATGACATTCACGATGAGTTTTCAATGAGAAACGAATTAATACAAGATGTTCTACTTTTTGAATTCCTTCTGATTTTCAATAGCAACTGATCCTACCACAGAACCGGTGAATGAAACTGTCAATTACGCTTACTTTTAGAAGGGAATAGAGCTTCCTACACAATACGATCATAGAACGTTGAAGTCGCTCCTACTTTTGAAAGAGAATTGTTTATTGTACACAGTCTTCTACAGGAAACATTCTCAGTATTCACACAGTTCTAGCCCTTTGAATTCATCTTCGTTTTCAATAGGAAATGTTCCGAGCATATAACTTCTGATCAAACTTTGAAAACAATCTTAGATTACCATTGGAATGTTGGCTGTAATGAAATTAGAGAACATTGTATTCGCGGTTAGTCTTCAGTGAAAAACGGTCATTTCAAACAGCGGAACTACAGAACTTTGATTTCAAGGATAGATTTCAATGGGTAATTCAATGTTATACACAATTGAATTACAGAACGCGACTTTCTCTGTTAGTTTTCTTGCACAACCTATGTTGTTATTGAAGCAGCTTCTAATCTTTTCAGTTCACAGTTAGCTTTCATTAGTAAATGATGCTAGTACATAATCGGCTAATAGCACATTGCATTCAGTGTTAGTTTTCCAGGGGATAAGTTCTTCCTAGACAACAGGTTTACGGAACGTTGAATTGAACGTTACTATTCACTGAGAAATGTTCACTTAGAAAACAGGACTATGCAACATTGAATACAGGCTTAGTTAGGAAAGCGGATTGCTTTACAGTAGAGGACAGGACAGAACAACATGACATTCACGATGAGTTTTCAATGAGAAACGAAAGAATCCGAGAAGTCCTACTCTTTGAATTCCTTGGGATTTTTCAAGAGCAACTGATCCTAACAGATAACCGGTGAATGAAACTGTCAATTACGCTTACTTTTAGAAGGGAATTGAGCTTCCTACACAATACGATCATAGAACGTTGAATTCGCTCCTATTTTGAAAGAGAATTGTTTATTGTACACAGTTTTCAACAGGAAACATTCTCAGTATTCACACAGTTCTAGCCCTTTGAATTCATCTTCGTTTTCAATAGGAAATGTTCCGAGCATATAACTTCTGATCGAACTTTGAAAACAATCTTAGATTACCATTGGAATATTGTCTGTAATGAAATTACAGAACATTGTATTCGCGGTTAGTCTTCAGTGAGAAACGTTCATTTCAAACAGCGGGACTACAGAACTTTGATTTCAAGGATAGATTTCAAAGGGTAATTCAATGTTATACACAATTGAATTACAGAACGCGACTTTCTCTGTTAGTTTTCTTGCACAACCTATGTTGTTATTGAAGCAGCTTCTAATCTTTTCAGTTCACAGTTAGCTTTCATTAGTAAATGATGCTAGTACATAATCGGCTAATAGCACATTGCATTCAGTGTTAGTTTTCCAGGGGATAAGTTCTTCCTAGACAACAGGTTTACGGAACGTTGAATTGAACGTTACTATTCACTGAGAAATGTTCACTTAGAAAACAGGACTATGCAACATTGAATACAGGCTTAGTTAGGAAAGCGGCTTGCTTTACAGTAGAGGACAGGACAGAACAACATGACATTCACGATGAGTTTTCAATGAGAAACGAAAGAATCCAAGAAGTCCTACTCTTTGAATTCCTTGGGATTTTTCAAGAGCAACTGATCCTAACAGATAACCGGTGAATGAAACTGTCAATTACGCTTACTTTTAGAAGGGAATTGAGCTTCCTACACAATACGATCATAGAACGTTGAATTCGCTCCTATTTTGAAAGAGAATTGTTTATTGTACACAGTTTTCAACAGGAAACATTCTCAGTATTCACACAGTTCTAGCCCTTTGAATTCATCTTCATTTTCAATAGGAAATGTTCCGAGCATATAACTTCTGATCGAACTTTGAAAACAATCTTAGATTACCATTGGAATATTGTCTGTAATGAAATTACAGAACATTGTATTCGCGGTTAGTCTTCAGTGAGAAACGTTCATTTCAAACAGCGGGACTACAGAACTTTGATTTCAAGGATAGATTTCAAAGGGTAATTCAATGTTATACAAAATTGAATTACAGAACGCGACTTTCTCTGTTAGTTTTCTTGCACAACCTATGTTGTTATTGAAGCAGCTTCTAATCTTTTCAGTTCACAGTTAGCTTTCATTAGTAAATGATGCTAGTACATAATCGGCTAATAGCACATTGCATTCAGTGTTAGTTTTCCAGGGGATAAGTTCTTCCTAGACAACAGGTTTACGGAACGTTGAATTGAACGTTACTATTCACTGAGAAATGTTCACTTAGAAAACAGGACTATGCAACATTGAATACAGGCTTAGTTAGGAAAGCGGCTTGCTTTACAGTAGAGGACAGGACAGAACAACATGACATTCACGATGAGTTTTCAATGAGAAACGAAAGAATCCAAGAAGTCCTACTCTTTGAATTCCTTGGGATTTTTCAAGAGCAACTGATCCTAACAGATAACCGGTGAATGAAACTGTCAATTACGCTTACTTTTAGAAGGGAATTGAGCTTCCTACACAATACGATCATAGAACGTTGAATTCGCTCCTATTTTGAAAGAGAATTGTTTATTGTACACAGTTTTCAACAGGAAACATTCTCAGTATTCACACAGTTCTAGCCCTTTGAATTCATCTTCGTTTTCAATAGGAAATGTTCCGAGCATATAACTTCTGATCGAACTTTGAAAACAATCTTAGATTACCATTGGAATATTGTCTGTAATGAAATTACAGAACATTGTATTCGCGGTTAGTCTTCAGTGAGAAACGTTCATTTCAAACAGCGGGACTACAGAACTTTGATTTCAAGGATAGATTTCAAAGGGTAATTCAATGTTATACACAATTGAATTACAGAACGCGACTTTCTCTGTTAGTTTTCTTGCACAACCTATGTTGTTATTGAAGCAGCTTCTAATCTTTTCAGTTCACAGTTAGCTTTCATTAGTAAATGATGCTAGTACATAATCGGCTAATAGCACATTGCATTCAGTGTTAGTTTTCCAGGGGATAAGTTCTTCCTAGACAACAGGTTTACGGAACGTTGAATTGAACGTTACTATTCACTGAGAAATGTTCACTTAGAAAACAGGAGTATGCAACATTGAATACAGGCTTAGTTAGGAAAGCGGCTTGCTTTACAGTAGAGGACAGGACAGAACAACATGACATTCACGATGAGTTTTCAATGAGAAACGAAAGAATCCGAGAAGTCCTACTCTTTGAATTCCTTGGGATTTTTCAAGAGCAACTGATCCTAACAGATAACCGGTGAATGAAACTGTCAATTACGCTTACTTTTAGAAGGGAATTGAGCTTCCTACACAATACGATCATAGAACGTTGAATTCGCTCCTATTTTGAAAGAGAATTGTTTATTGTACACAGTTTTCAACAGGAAACATTCTCAGTATTCACACAGTTCTAGCCCTTTGAATTCATCTTCATTTTCAATAGGAAATGTTCCGAGCATATAACTTCTGATCGAACTTTGAAAACAATCTTTGATTTCCATTGGAATATTGTCTGTAATGAAATTACAGAACATTGTATTCGCGGTTAGTCTTCAGTGAGAAACGTTCATTTCAAACAGCGGGACTACAGAACTTTGATTTCAAGGATAGATTTCAAAGGGTAATTCAATGTTATACACAACTGAATTACAGAACGCGACTTTCTCTGTTAGTTTTCTTGCACAACCTATGTTGTTTTTGAAGCAATTTCCAAACTTTTCAGTTCACAGTTAGCTTTCATTAATAAATGATGCTAGTACATAATCTGCTAATAGCACATTGCATTCAGTGTTAGTTTTCCAGGGGATAAGTTCTTCCTAGACAACAGGTTTACAGAACGTTGAATTGAACGTTACTATTCACTGAGAAATGTTCACTTAGAAAACAAGACTATGCAACATTGAATACAGGATTATTTAGGAAAGCGGATTGCTTTACAGTAGAGAACAGGACAGAACAACATGACATTCACGATGAGTTTTCAATAATAAACGAAAGAATCCAAGAAGTCCTACTCTTTGAATTCCTTGGGATTTTCAAGAGCAACTGATCCTAGCAGATAACTGGTGAATGAAACTGTCAATTACGCTTACTTTTAGAAGGGAATTGAGCTTCCTACACAATACGATCATAGAACGTTGAATTCTCTCCTATTTTGAAAGAGAATTGTTTATTGTACACAGTTTTCAACAGGAAACATTCTCAGTATTCACACAGTTCTAGCCCTTTGTATTCATCTTCTTTTTCAATAGGAAATGTTCCGAGCATATAACTTCTGATCGAACTTTGAAAACAATCTTAGATTACCATTGGAATATTGTCTGTAATGAAATTACAGAACATTGTATTCGAGGTTAGTCTTCAGTGAGAAACGTTCATTTCAAACAGCGGGACTACAGAACTTTGATTTCAAGGATAGATTTCAAAGGGTAATTCAATGTTACACACAATTGAATTACAGAACGCTACTTTCTCTGTTAGTTTTCTTGCACAACCTATGTTGTTATTGAAGCAGCTTCTAATCTTTTCAGTTCACAGTTAGCTTTCATTAGTAAATGATGCTAGTATATAATCGGCTTATAGCACATTGCATTCACTGTTAGTTTTCCAGGGGATAAGTTCTTCCTAGACAACAGGTTTACGGAACGTTGAATTTAACGTTACTATTCACTGAGAAATGTTCACTTAGAAAACAGGACTATGCAACATTGAATACAGGCTTAGTTGGGAGAGCGTCTTGCTTTGCAGTAGAGGATAGGACAGAACAACATGACATTCACGATGAGTTCTCAATGAGAAACGAAAGAATCCAAGAAGTCCTACTCTTTCAATTCCTTGGGATTTTTCAAGAGCAACTGATCCTAACAGATAACCGGTGAATGAAACTGTCAATTACCCTTACTTTAAGAAGGGAATTGAGCTTCCTACACAATACGATCATAGAACGTTGAATTCGCTCCTACTTTTGAAAGAGAATTGTTTATTGTACACAGTTTTCAACAGGAAACATTCTCAGTATTCACACAGTTCTAGCCCTTTGAATTCATCTTCGTTTTCAATAGGAAATGTTCCGAGCATATAACTTCTGATCGAACTTTGAAAACAATCTTAGATTACCATTGGAATGTTGTCTGTAATGAAATTACAGAACATTGTATTCGCGGTTAGTCTTCAGTGAGAAACGTTCATTTCAAACAGCGGGACTACAGAACTTTGATTTCAAGGATAGATTTCAAAGGGTAATTCAATGTTATACACAATTGAATTACAGAACGCGACTTTCTCTGTTAGTTTTCTTGCACAACCTATGTTGTTATTGAAGCAGCTTCTAATCTTTTCAGTTCACAGTTAGCTTTCATTAGTAAATGATGCTAGTACATAATCGGCTAATAGCACATTGCATTCAGTGTTAGTTTTCCAGGGGATAAGTTCTTCCTAGACAACAGGTTTACGGAACGTTGAATTGAACGTTACTATTCACTGAGAAATGTTCACTTAGAAAACAGGAGTATGCAACATTGAATACAGGCTTAGTTAGGAAAGCGGCTTGCTTTACAGTAGAGGACAGGACAGAACAACATGACATTCACGATGAGTTTTCAATGAGAAACGAAAGAATCCGAGAAGTCCTACTCTTTGAATTCCTTGGGATTTTTCAAGAGCAACTGATCCTAACAGATAACCGGTGAATGAAACTGTCAATTACGCTTACTTTTAGAAGGGAATTGAGCTTCCTACACAATACGATCATAGAACGTTGAATTCTCTCCTATTTTGAAAGAGAATTGTTTATTGTACACAGTTTTCAACAGGAAACATTCTCAGTATTCACACAGTTCTAGCCCTTTGAATTCATCTTCGTTTTCAATAGGAAATGTTCCGAGCATATAACTTCTGATCGAACTTTGAAAACAATCTTAGATTACCATTGGAATATTGTCTGTAATGAAATTACAGAACATTGTATTCGCGGTTAGTCTTCAGTGAGAAACGTTCATTTCAAACAGCGGGACTACAGAACTTTGATTTCAAGGATAGATTTCAAAGGGTAATTCAATGTTATACACAATTGAATTACAGAACGCGACTTTCTCTGTTAGTTTTCTTGCACAACCTATGTTGTTATTGAAGCAGCTTCTAATCTTTTCAGTTCACAGTTAGCTTTCATTAGTAAATGATGCTAGTACATAATCGGCTAATAGCACATTGCATTCAGTGTTAGTTTTCCAGGGGATAAGTTCTTCCTAGACAACAGGTTTACGGAACGTTGAATTGAACGTTACTATTCACTGAGAAATGTTCACTTAGAAAACAGGAGTATGCAACATTGAATACAGGCTTAGTTAGGAAAGCGGCTTGCTTTACAGTAGAGGACAGGACAGAACAACATGACATTCACGATGAGTTTTCAATGAGAAACGAAAGAATCCGAGAAGTCCTACTCTTTGAATTCCTTGGGATTTTTCAAGAGCAACTGATCCTAACAGATAACCGGTGAATGAAACTGTCAATTACGCTTACTTTTAGAAGGGAATTGAGCTTCCTACACAATACGATCATAGAACGTTGAATTCTCTCCTATTTTGAAAGAGAATTGTTTATTGTACACAGTTTTCAACAGGAAACATTCGCAGTATTCACACAGTTCTAGCCCTTTGAATCATCTTCATTTTCAATAGGAAATGTTCCGAGCATATAACTTCTGATCGAACTTTGAAAACAATCTTAGATTTCCATTGGAATATTGTCTGTAATGAAATTACAGAACATTGTATTCGCGGTTAGTCTTCAGTGAGAAACGTTCATTTCAAACAGCGGGACTACAGAACTTTGATTTCAAGGATAGATTTCAAAGGGTAATTCAATGTTATACACAATTGAATTACATAACTCGACTCTTTCTGGTAGTTTTGTTGCACAACCTATGTTGTTTTTGAAGCAGCTTCTAATCTTTTCAGTTCACAGTTAGCTTTCATCAGTAAATGATGCTAGTACATAATTGGCTAATAGCACATTGCATTCAGTGTTAGTTTTCCAGGGGATAAGTTCTTCCTAGACAACAGGTTTACGGAATGTAGAATTGAACGTTACTATTCACTGAGAAATGTTCACTTAGAAAACAGTACTATGCAACATTGAATACAGGCTTAGTTAGGAAAGCGGATTGCTTTACAGTAGAGGACAGGACAGAACAACATGACATTCACGATGAGTTTTCAATGAGAAACGAAAGAATCCGAGAAGTCCTACTCTTTGAATTCCTTGGGATTTTCAAGAGCAACTGATCCTAACAGATAACCGGTGAATGAAACTGTCAATTACGCTTACTTTTAGAAGGGAATTGAGCTTCCTACACAATACGATCATAGAACGTTGAATTCTCTCCTATTTTGAAAGAGAATTGTTTATTGTACACAGTTTTCAACAGGAAACATTCTCAGTATTCACACAGTTCTAGCCCTTTGAATTCATCTTCGTTTTCAATAGGAAATGTTCCGAGCATATAACTTCTGATCGAACTTTGAAAACAATCTTAGATTACCATTGGAATATTGTCTGTAATGAAATTACAGAACATTTTATTCGAGGTTAGTCTTCAGTGAGAAACGTTCATTTCAAACAGCGGGACTACAGAACTTTGATTTCAAGGATAGATTTCAAAGGGTAATTCAATGTTATACACAATTGAATTACGGAACGCGACTTTCTCTGTTAGTTTTCTTGCACAACCTATGTTGTTATTGAAGCAGCTTCTAATCTTTTCAGTTCACAGTTAGCTTTCATTAGTAAATGATGCTAGTATATAATCGGCTAATAGCACATTGCATTCAGTGTTAGTTTTCCAGGGGATAATTTCTTCCCAGACAACAGGTTTACGGAACGTTGAATTGAACGTTACTATTCACTGAGAAATGTTCACTTAGAAAACAGGAGTATGCAACATTGAATACAGGCTTAGTTAGGAAAGCGGCTTGCTTTACAGTAGAGGACAGGACAGAACAACATGACATTCACGATGAGTTTTCAATGAGAAACGAAAGAATCCGAGAAGTCCTACTCTTTGAATTCCTTGGGATTTTTCAAGAGCAATTGATCCTAACAGATAACCGGTGAATGAAACTGTCAATTACTGCTTACTTTTAGAAGGGAATTGAGCTTCCTACACAATACGATCATAGAACGTTGAATTCGCTCCTATTTTGAAAGAGAATTGTTTATTGTACACAGTTTTCAACAGGAAACATTCTCAGTATTCACACAGTTCTAGCCCTTTGAATTCATCTTCATTTTCAATAGGAAATGTTCCGAGCATATAACTTCTGATCGAACTTTGAAAACAATCTTAGATTTCCATTGGAATATTGTCTGTAATGAAGTTACAGAACATTGTATTCGCGGTTAGTCTTCAGTGAGAAACGTTCATTTCAAACAGCGGGACTACAGAACTTTGATTTCAAGGAGAGATTTCAAAGGGTAATTCAATGTTATAAACAACTGAATTACAGAACGCGACTTTCTCTGTTAGTTTTCTTGCACAACCTATGTTGTTATTGAAGCAGCTTCTAATCTTTTCAGTTCACAGTTAGCTTTCATTAGTAAATGATGCTAGTACATAATCGGCTAATAGCACATTGCATTCACTGTTAGTTTTCCAGGGGATAAGTTCTTCCTAGACAACAGGTTTACAGAACGTAGAATGGAACGTTACAATTCACTGAGAAATGTTCACTTAGAAAAGAGGAGTATGCAACATTGAATACAGGCTTAGTTAGGAAAGCGGCTTGCTTTACAGTAGAGGACAGGACAGAACAACATGACATTCACGATGAGTTTTCAATGAGAAACGAAAGAATCCGAGAAGTCCTACTCTTTGAATTCCTTGGGATTTTTCAAGAGCAATTGATCCTAACAGATAACCGGTGAATGAAACTGTCAATTACGCTTACTTTTAGAAGGGAATTGAGCTTCCTACGCAATACGATCATAGAACGTTGAATTCTCACCTATTTTGAAAGAGAATTGTTTATTGTACACAGTTTTCAACAGGAAACATTCTCAGTATTCACACAGTTCTAGCCCTTTGAATTCATCTTCATTTTCAATAGGAAATGTTCCGAGCATATAACTTCTGATCGAACTTTGAAAACAATCTTAGATTACCATTGGAATATTATCTGTAAAGAAATTACAGAACATTTTATTCGAGGTTAGTCTTCAGTGAGAAACGTTCATTTCAAACAGCGGGACTACAGAACTTTGATTTCAAGGATAGATTTCAAAGGGTAATTCAATGTTATACACAATTGATTACAGAACGCTACTTTCTCTGTTAGTTTTCTTGCACAACCTATGTTGTTATTGAAGCAGCTTCTAATCTTTTCAGTTCACAGTTAGCTTTCATTAGTAAATGATGCTAGTACATAATCGGCTAATTGCACATTGCATTCAGTGTTAATTTTCCAGGGGATAAGTTCTTCCTAGACAACAGGTTTACGGAACGTTGAATTGAACGCTACTATTCACTGAGAAATGTTCACTTAGAAAACAGGACTGTGCAACATTGAATACAGGCTTACTTAGGAAAGCGGCTTGCTTTACAGTAGAGGACAGGACAGAACAACATGACATTCACGATGAGTTTTCAATGAGAAACGAAAGAATCCAAGAAGTCCTACTCTTTGAATTCCTTGGGATTATTCAAGAGCAACTGATCCTAAAAGATAACCGGTGAGTGAAACTGCCAATTACTCTTACTTTTAGAAGGGAATTGAGCTTCCTACACAATACGATCATAGAACGTTGAATTCGCTCCTACTTTTGAAAGAGAATTGTTTATTGTACACAGTTTTCTACAGGAAACATTCTCAGTATTCATACAGTTCTAGCCCTTTGAATTCGTCTTCGTTTTCAATAGGAAATGTTCCGAGCATATAACTTCTGATCGAAGTTTGAAAACAATCTTAGATTATCATTGGAATATTGTCTGTAATGAAATTACAGAACATTGTATTCGCGGTTAGTCTTCAGTGAGAAACGTTCATTTCAAACAGCGGGACTACAGAACTTTGATTTCAAGGATAGATTTCAAAGGGTAATTCAATGTTATACACAATTGAATTACGGAACGCGACTTTCTCTGTTAGTTTTCTTGCACAACCTATGTTGTTATTGAAGCAGCTTCTAATCTTTTCAGTTCACAGTTAGCTTTCATTAGTAAATGATGCTAGTATATAATCGGCTAATAGCACATTGCATTCAGTGTTAGTTTTCCAGGGGATAAGTTCTTCCCAGACAACAGGTTTACGGAACGTTGAATTGAACGTTACTATTCACTGAGAAATGTTCACTTAGGAAAACAGGAGTATGCAACATTGAATACAGGCTTAGTTAGGAAAGCGGCTTGCTTTACAGTAGAGGACAGGACAGAACAACATGACATTCACGATGAGTTTTCAATGAGAAACGAAAGAATCCGAGAAGTCCTACTCTTTGAATTCCTTGGGATTTTTCAAGAGCAACTGATCCTAACAGATAACCGGTGAATGAAACTGTCAATTATGCTTACTTTTAGAAGGGAATTGAGCTTCCTACACAATACGATCATAGAACGTTGAATTCGTTCCTATTTTGAAAGAGAATTGTTTATTGTACACAGTTTTCAACAGGAAACATTCTCAGTATTCACACAGTTCTAGCCCTTTGAATTCATCTTCGTTTTCAATAGGAAATGTTCCGAGCATATAACTTCTGATCGAACTTTGAAAACAATCTTAGATTACCATTGGAATATTGTCTGTAATGAAGTTACAGAACATTGTATTTGCGGTTAGTCTTCAGTGAGAAACGTTCATTTCAAACAGCGGGACTACAGAACTTTGATTTCAAGGATAGATTTCAAAGGGTAATTCAATGTTATACACAATTGAATTACGGAACGCGACTTTCTCTGTTAGTTTTCTTGCACAACCTATGTTGTTATTGAAGCAGCTTCTAATCTTTTCAGTTCACAGTTAGCTTTCATGAGTAAATGATGCTAGTACATAATCGGCTAATAGCACATTGCATTCACTGTTAGTTTTCCAGGGGATAAGTTCTTCCTAGACAACAGGTTTACGGAACGTTGAATTGAACGTTACTATTCACTGAGAAATGTTCACTTAGAAAACAGGAGTATGCAACATTGAATACAGGCTTAGTTAGGAAAGCGGCTTGCTTTACAGTAGAGGACAGGACAGAACAACATGACATTCACGATGAGTTTTCAATGAGAAACGAAAGAATCCGAGAAGTCCTACTCTTTGAATTCCTTGGGATTTTTCAAGAGCAACTGATCCTAACAGATAACCGGTGAATGAAACTGTCAATTATGCTTACTTTTAGAAGGGAATTGAGCTTCCTACACAATACGATCATAGAACGTTGAATTCTCTCCTATTTTGAAAGAGAATTGTTTATTGTACACAGTTTTCAACAGGAAACATTCTCAGTATTCACACAGTTCTAGCCCTTTGAATTCATCTTCGTTTTCAATAGGAAATGTTCCGAGCATATAACTTCTGATCGAACTTTGAAAACAATCTTAGATTACCATTGGAATATTATCTGTAAAGAAATTACAGAACATTGTATTCGCGGTTAGTCTTCAGTGAGAAACGTTCATTTCAAACAGCGGGACTACAGAACTTTGATTTCAAGGATAGATTTCAAAGGGTAATTCAATGTTATACACAATTGAATTACAGAACGCGACTTTCTCTGTTAGTTTTCTTGCACAACCTATGTTGTTATTGAAGCAGCTTCTAATCTTTTCAGTTCGCATTTAGCTTTCATTAGTAAATGATGCTAGTACATAATCGGCTAATAGCACATTGCATTCAGTGTTAGTTTTCCAGGGGATAAGTTCTTCCTAGACAACAGGTTTACGGAACGTTGAATTGAACGTTACTATTCACTGAGAAATGTTCACTTAGAAAACAGGAGTATGCAACATTGAATACAGGCTTAGTTAGGAAAGCGGCTTGCTTTACAGTAGAGGACAGGACAGAACAACATGACATTCACGATGAGTTTTCAATGAGAAACGAAAGAATCCGAGAAGTCCTACTCTTTGAATTCCTTGGGATTTTTCAAGAGCAACTGATCCTAACAGATAACCGGTGAATGAAACTGTCAATTACGCTTACTTTTAGAAGGGAATTGAGCTTCCTACACAATACGATCATAGAACGTTGAATTCGCTCCTATTTTGAAAGAGAATTGTTTATTGTACACAGTTTTCAACAGGAAACATTCTCAGTATTCACACAGTTCTAGCCCTTTGAATTCATCTTCGTTTTCAATAGGAAATGTTCCGAGCATATAACTTCTGATCGAACTTTGAAAACAATCTTAGATTACCATTGGAATATTGTCTGTAATGAAATTACAGAACATTGTATTCGCGGTTAGTCTTCAGTGAGAAACGTTCATTTCAAACAGCGGGACTACAGAACTTTGATTTCAAGGATAGATTTCAAAGGGTAATTCAATGTTATACACAATTGAATTACTGAACGCGACTTTCTCTGTTAGTTTTCTTGCACAACCTATGTTGTTATTGAAGCAGCTTCTAATCTTTTCAGTTCACAGTTAGCTTTCATTAGTAAATGATGCTAGTACATAATCGGCTAATAGCACATTGCATTCAGTGTTAGTTTTCCAGGGGATAAGTTCTTCCTAGACAACAGGTTTACGGAACGTTGAATTGAACGTTACTATTCACTGAGAAATGTTCACTTAGAAAACAGGAGTATGCAACATTGAATACAGGCTTAGTTAGGAAAGCGGCTTGCTTTACAGTAGAGGACAGGACAGAACAACATGACATTCACGATGAGTTTTCAATGAGAAACGAAAGAATCCGAGAAGTCCTACTCTTTGAATTCCTTGGGATTTTTCAAGAGCAACTGATCCTAACAGATAACCGGTGAATGAAACTGTCAATTACGCTTACTTTTAGAAGGGAATTGAGCTTCCTACACAATACGATCATAGAACGTTGAATTCGCTCCTATTTTGAAAGAGAATTGTTTATTGTACACAGTTTTCAACAGGAAACATTCTCAGTATTCACACAGTTCTAGCCCTTTGAATTCATCTTCGTTTTCAATAGGAAATGTTCCGAGCATATAACTTCTGATCGAACTTTGAAAACAATCTTAGATTTCCATTGGAATATTGTCTGTAATGAAATTACAGAACATTGTATTCGCGGTTAGTCTTCAGTGAGAAACGTTCATTTCAAACAGCGGGACTACAGAACTTTGATTTCAAGGATAGATTTCAAAGGGTAATTCAATGTTATACACAATTGAATTACAGAACGCGACTTTCTCTGTTAGTTTTCTTGCACAACCTATGTTGTTATTGAAGCAGCTTCTAATCTTTTCAGTTCACAGTTAGCTTTCATTAGTAAATGATGCTAGTACATAATCGGCTAATAGCACATTGCATTCAGTGTTAGTTTTCCAGGGGATAAGTTCTTCCTAGACAACAGGTTTACGGAACGTTGAATTGAACGTTACTATTCACTGAGAAATGTTCACTTAGAAAACAGGAGTATGCAACATTGAATACAGGCTTAGTTAGGAAAGCGGCTTGCTTTACAGTAGAGGACAGGACAGAACAACATGACATTCACGATGAGTTTTCAATGAGAAACGAAAGAATCCGAGAAGTCCTACTCTTTGAATTCCTTGGGATTTTTCAAGAGCAACTGATCCTAACAGATAACCGGTGAATGAAACTGTCAATTACGCTTACTTTTAGAAGGGAATTGAGCTTCCTACACAATACGATCATAGAACGTTGAATTCGCTCCTATTTTGAAAGAGAATTGTTTATTGTACACAGTTTTCAACAGGAAACATTCTCAGTATTCACACAGTTCTAGCCCTTTGAATTCATCTTCGTTTTCAATAGGAAATGTTCCGAGCATATAACTTCTGATCGAACTTTGAAAACAATCTTAGATTTCCATTGGAATATTGTCTGTAATGAAATTACAGAACATTGTATTCGCGGTTAGTCTTCAGTGAGAAACGTTCATTTCAAACAGCGGGACTACAGAACTTTGATTTCAAGGATAAATTTCAAAGGGTAATTCAATGTTATACACAATTGAATTACAGAACGCGACTTTCTCTGTTAGTTTTCTTGCACAACCTATGTTGTTATTGAAGCAGCTTCTAATCTTTTCAGTTCACAGTTAGCTTTCATGAGTAAATGATGCTAGTACATAATCGGCTAATAGCACATTGCATTCACTGTTAGTTTTCCAGGGGATAAGTTCTTCCTAGACAACAGGTTTACGGAACGTTGAATTGAACGCTACTATTCACTGAGAAATGTTCACTTAGAAAACAGGAGTATGCAACATTGAATACAGGCTTAGTTAGGAAAGCGGCTTGCTTTACAGTAGAGGACAGGACAGAACAACATGACATTCACGATGAGTTTTCAATGAGAAACGAAAGAATCCGAGAAGTCCTACTCTTTGAATTCCTTGGGATTTTTCAAGAGCAACTGATCCTAACAGATAACCAGTGAATGAAAATGTCAATTACGCTTACTTTTAGAAGGGAATTGAGCTTCCTACACAATACGATCATAGAACGTTGAATTCGCTCCTATTTTGAAAGAGAATTGTTTATTGTACACAGTTTTCAACAGGAAACATTCTCAGTATTCACACAGTTCTAGCCCTTTGAATTCATCTTCGTTTTCAATAGGAAATGTTCCGAGCATATAACTTCTGATCGAACTTTGAAAACAATCTTAGATTACCATTGGAATATTGTCTGTAATGAAATTACAGAACATTGTATTCGAGGTTAGTCTTCAGTGAGAAACGTTCATTTCAAACAGCGGGACTACAGAACTTTGATTTCAAGGATAGATTTCAAAGGGTAATTCAATGTTATACACAATTGATTACAGAACGCGACTTTCTCTGTTAGTTTTCTTGCACAACCTATGTTGTTATTGAAGCAGCTTCTAATCTTTTCAGTTCACAGTTAGCTTTCATGAGTAAATGATGCTAGTACATAATCGGCTAATTGCACATTGCATTCAGTGTTAGTTTTCCAGGGGATAATTTCTTCCCAGACAACAGGTTTATGGAACGTTGAATTGAACGTTACTATTCACTGAGAAATGTTCACTTAGAAAACAGGACTGTGCAACATTGAATACAGGCTTACTTAGGAAAGCGGCTTGCTTTACAGTAGAGGACAGGACAGAACAACATGACATTCACGATGAGTTTTCAATGAGAAACGAAAGAATCCAAGAAGTCCTACTCTTTGAATTCCTTGGGATTTTTCAAGAGCAACTGATCCTAAAAGATAACCGGTGAGTGAAACTGCCAATTACTCTTACTTTTAGAAGGGAATTGAGCTTCCTACACAATACGATCATAGAACGTTGAATTCGCTCCTACTTTTGAAAGAGAATTGTTTATTGTACACAGTTTTCTACAGGAAACATTCTCAGTATTCACACACTTCTAGCCCTTTGAATTCATCTTCATTTTCAATAGGAAATGTTCCGAGCATATAACTTCTGATCGAACTTTGAAAACAATCTTAGATTATCATTGGAATATTGTCTGTAATGAAATTACAGAACATTGTATTCGCGGTTAGTCTTCAGTGAGAAACGTTCATTTCAAACAGCGGGACTACAGAACTTTGATTTCAAGGATAGATTTCAAAGGGTAATTCAATGTTATACACAATTGAATTACGGAACGCGACTTTCTCTGTTAGTTTTCTTGCACAACCTATGTTGTTATTGAAGCAGCTTCTAATCTTTTCAGTTCACAGTTAGCTTTCATTAGTAAATGATGCTAGTATATAATCGGCTAATAGCACATTGCATTCAGTGTTAGTTTTCCAGGGGATAATTTCTTCCCAGACAACAGGTTTACGGAACGTTGAATTGAACGTTACTATTCACTGAGAAATGTTCCCTTAGGAAACAGGAGTATGCAACATTGAATACAGGCTTAGTTAGGAAAGCGGCTTGCTTTACAGTAGAGGACAGGACAGAACAACATGACATTCATGATGAGTTTTCAATGAGAAACGAAAGAATCCGAGAAGTCCTACTCTTTGAATTCCTTGGGATTTTTCAAGAGCAACTGATCCTAACAGATAACCGGTGAATGAAACTGTCAATTATGCTTACTTTTAGAAGGGAATTGAGCTTCCTACACAATACGATCATAGAACGTTGCATTCGTTCCTATTTTGAAAGAGAATTGTTTATTGTACACAGTTTTCAACAGGAAACATTCTCAGTATTCACACAGTTCTCGTCCTTTGAATTCATCTTTGTTTTCAATAGGAAATGTTCCGAGCATATAACTTCTGATCGAACATTGAAAACAATCTTAGATTTCCATTGGAATATTGTCTGTAATGAAGTTACAGAATATTGTATTTGCGGTTAGTCTTCAGTGAGAAACGTTCATTTCAAACAGCGGGACTACAGAACTTTGATTTCAAGGAGAGATTTCAAAGGGTAATTCAATGTTATAAACAACTGAATTACAGAACGCGACTTTCTCTGTTAGTTTTCTTGCAAACCTATGTTGTTTTTGAACCAGCTTCTAATCTTTTCAGTTCACAGTTAGCTTTCATGAGTAAATGATGCTAGTACATAATCGGCTAATAGCACATTGCATTCACTGTTAGTTTTCCAGGGGATAAGTTCTTCCTAGACAACAGGTTTACAGAACGTAGAATGGAACGTTACAATTCACTGAGAAATGTTCACTTAGAAAACAGGAGTATGCAACATTGAATACAGGCTTAGTTAGGAAAGCGGCTTGCTTTACAGTAGAGGACAGGACAGAACAACATGACATTCACGATGAGTTTTCAATGAGAAACGAAAGAATCCGAGAAGTCCTACTCTTTGAATTCCTTGGGATTTTTCAAGAGCAATTGATCCTAACAGATAACCGGTGAATGAAACTGTCAATTATGCTTACTTTTAGAAGGGAATTGAGCTTCCTACACAATACGATCATAGAACGTTGAATTCTCACCTATTTTGAAAGAGAATTGTTTATTGTACACAGTTTTCAACAGGAAACATTCTCAGTATTCACACAGTTCTAGCCCTTTGAATTCATCTTCATTTTCAATAGGAAATGTTCCGAGCATATAACTTCTGATCGAACTTTGAAAACAATCTTAGATTACCATTGGAATATTATCTGTAAAGAAATTACAGAACATTTTATTCGAGGTTAGTCTTCAGTGAGAAACGTTCATTTCAAACAGCGGGACTACAGAACTTTGATTTCAAGGATAGATTTCAAAGGGTAATTCAATGTTATACACAATTGATTACAGAACGCTACTTTCTCTGTTAGTTTTCTTGCACAACCTATGTTGTTATTGAAGCAGCTTCTAATCTTTTCAGTTCACAGTTAGCTTTCATGAGTAAATGATGCTAGTACATAATCGGCGAATTGCACATTGCATTCAGTGTTAATTTTCCAGGGGATAAGTTCTTCCTAGACAACAGGTTTACGGAACGTTGAATTGAACGCTACTATTCACTGAGAAATGTTCACTTAGAAAACAGGACTGTGCAACATTGAATACAGGCTTACTTAGGAAAGCGGCTTGCTTTACAGTAGAGGACAGGACAGAACAACATGACATTCACGATGAGTTTTCAATGAGAAACGAAAGAATCCAAGAAGTCCTACTCTTTGAATTCCTTGGGATTATTCAAGAGCAACTGATCCTAAAAGATAACCAGTGAGTGAAACTGCCAATTACTCTTACTTTTAGAAGGGAATTGAGCTTCCTACACAATACGATCATAGAACGTTGAATTCGCTCCTACTTTTGAAAGAGAATTGTTTATTGTACACAGTTTTCTACAGGAAACATTCTCAGTATTCATACAGTTCTAGCCCTTTGAATTCGTCTTCGTTTTCAATAGGAAATGTTCCGAGCATATAACTGTTGATCGAAGTTTGAAAACAATCTTAGATTATCATTGGCATATTGTCTGTAATGAAATTACAGAACATTGTATTCGCGGTTAGTCTTCAGTGAGAAAAGTTCATTTCAAACAGCGGGACTACAGAACTTTGATTTCAAGGATAGATTTCAAAGGGTAATTCAATGTTATACACAATTGAATTACGGAACGCGACTTTCTCTGTTAGTTTTCTTGCACAACCTATGTTGTTATTGAAGCAGCTTCTAATCTTTTCAGTTCACAGTTAGCTTTCATTAGTAAATGATGCTAGTATATAATCGGCTAATAGCACATTGCATTCAGTGTTAGTTTTCCAGGGGATAATTTCTTCCCAGACAACAGGTTTATGGAACGTTGAATTGAACGTTACTATTCACTGAGAAATGTTCCCTTAGGAAACAGGAGTATGCAACATTGAGTACAGGCTTAGTTAGGAAAGCGGCTTGCTTTACAGTAGAGGACAGGACAGAACAACATGACATTCATGATGAGTTTTCAATGAGAAACGAAAGAATCCGAGAAGTCCTACTCTTTGAATTCCTTGGGATTTTTCAAGAGCAACTGATCCTAACAGATAACCGGTGAATGAAACTGTCAATTATGCTTACTTTTAGAAGGGAATTGAGCTTCCTACACAATACGATCATAGAACGTTGAATTCGTTCCTATTTTGAAAGAGAATTGTTTATTGTACACAGTTTTCAACAGGAAACATTCTCAGTATTCACACAGTTCTCGTCCTTTGAATTCATCTTTGTTTTCAATAGGAAATGTTCCGAGCATATAACTTCTGATCGAACATTGAAAACAATCTTAGATTTCCATTGGAATATTGTCTGTAATGAAGTTACAGAATATTGTATTTGCGGTTAGTCTTCAGTGAGAAACGTTCATTTCAAACAGCGGGACTACAGAACTTTGATTTCAAGGAGAGATTTCAAAGGGTAATTCAATGTTATAAACAACTGAATTACAGAACGCGACTTTCTCTGTTAGTTTTCTTGCAAACCTATGTTGTTTTTGAACCAGCTTCTAATCTTTTCAGTTCACAGTTAGCTTTCATGAGTAAATGATGCTAGTACATAATCGGCTAATAGCACATTGCATTCACTGTTAGTTTTCCAGGGGATAAGTTCTTCCTAGACAACAGGTTTACAGAACGTAGAATGGAACGTTACAATTCACTGAGAAATGTTCACTTAGAAAACAGGAGTATGCAACATTGAATACAGGCTTAGTTAGGAAAGCGGCTTGCTTTACAGTAGAGGACAGGACAGAACAACATGACATTCACGATGAGTTTTCAATGAGAAACGAAAGAATCCGAGAAGTCCTACTCTTTGAATTCCTTGGGATTTTTCAAGAGCAATTGATCCTAACAGATAACCGGTGAATGAAACTGTCAATTACGCTTACTTTTAGAAGGGAATTGAGCTTCCTACGCAATACGATCATAGAACGTTGAATTCTCACCTATTTTGAAAGAGAATTGTTTATTGTACACAGTTTTCAACAGGAAACATTCTCAGTATTCACACAGTTCTAGCCCTTTGAATTCATCTTCATTTTCAATAGGAAATGTTCCGAGCATATAACTTCTGATCGAACTTTGAAAACAATCTTAGATTACCATTGGAATATTATCTGTAAAGAAATTACAGAACATTTTATTCGAGGTTAGTCTTCAGTGAGAAACGTTCATTTCAAACAGCGGGACTACAGAACTTTGATTTCAAGGATAGATTTCAAAGGGTAATTCAATGTTATACACAATTGATTACAGAACGCTACTTTCTCTGTTAGTTTTCTTGCACAACCTATGTTGTTATTGAAGCAGCTTCTAATCTTTTCAGTTCACAGTTAGCTTTCATGAGTAAATGATGCTAGTACATAATCGGCGAATTGCACATTGCATTCAGTGTTAATTTTCCAGGGGATAAGTTCTTCCTAGACAACAGGTTTACGGAACGTTGAATTGAACGCTACTATTCACTGAGAAATGTTCACTTAGAAAACAGGACTGTGCAACATTGAATACAGGCTTACTTAGGAAAGCGGCTTGCTTTACAGTAGAGGACAGGACAGAACAACATGACATTCACGATGAGTTTTCAATGAGAAACGAAAGAATCCAAGAAGTCCTACTCTTTGAATTCCTTGGGATTATTCAAGAGCAACTGATCCTAAAAGATAACCGGTGAGTGAAACTGCCAATTACTCTTACTTTTAGAAGGGAATTGAGCTTCCTACACAATACGATCATAGAACGTTGAATTCGCTCCTACTTTTGAAAGAGAATTGTTTATTGTACACAGTTTTCTACAGGAAACATTCTCAGTATTCATACAGTTCTAGCCCTTTGAATTCGTCTTCGTTTTCAATAGGAAATGTTCCGAGCATATAACTGTTGATCGAAGTTTGAAAACAATCTTAGATTATCATTGGCATATTGTCTGTAATGAAATTACAGAACATTGTATTCGCGGTTAGTCTTCAGTGAGAAAAGTTCATTTCAAACAGCGGGACTACAGAACTTTGATTTCAAGGATAGATTTCAAAGGGTAATTCAATGTTATACACAATTGAATTACGGAACGCGACTTTCTCTGTTAGTTTTCTTGCACAACCTATGTTGTTATTGAAGCAGCTTCTAATCTTTTCAGTTCACAGTTAGCTTTCATTAGTAAATGATGCTAGTATATAATCGGCTAATAGCACATTGCATTCAGTGTTAGTTTTCCAGGGGATAATTTCTTCCCAGACAACAGGTTTACGGAACGTTGAATTGAACGTTACTATTCACTGAGAAATGTTCCCTTAGGAAACAGGAGTATGCAACATTGACTACAGGCTTAGTTAGGAAAGCGGCTTGCTTTACAGTAGAGGACAGGACAGAACAACATGACATTCATGATGAGTTTTCAATGAGAAACGAAAGAATCCGAGAAGTCCTACTCTTTGAATTCCTTGGGATTTTTCAAGAGCAACTGATCCTAACAGATAACCGGTGAATGAAACTGTCAATTATGCTTACTTTTAGAAGGGAATTGAGCTTCCTACACAATACGATCATAGAACGTTGAATTCGTTCCTATTTTGAAAGAGAATTGTTTATTGTACACAGTTTTCAACAGGAAACATTCTCAGTATTCACACAGTTCTCGTCCTTTGAATTCATCTTTGTTTTCAATAGGAAATGTTCCGAGCATATAACTTCTGATCGAACATTGAAAACAATCTTAGATTTCCATTGGAATATTGTCTGTAATGAAGTTACAGAATATTGTATTTGCGGTTAGTCTTCAGTGAGAAACGTTCATTTCAAACAGCGGGACTACAGAACTTTGATTTCAAGGAGAGATTTCAAAGGGTAATTCAATGTTATAAACAACTGAATTACAGAACGCGACTTTCTCTGTTAGTTTTCTTGCAAACCTATGTTGTTTTTGAACCAGCTTCTAATCTTTTCAGTTCACAGTTAGCTTTCATTAGTAAATGATGCTAGTACATAATCGGCTAATAGCACATTGCATTCACTGTTAGTTTTCCAGGGGATAAGTTCTTCCTAGACAACAGGTTTACAGAACGTAGAATGGAACGTTACAATTCACTGAGAAATGTTCACTTAGAAAACAGGAGTATGCAACATTGAATACAGGCTTAGTTAGGAAAGCGGCTTGCTTTACAGTAGAGGACAGGACAGAACAACATGACATTCACGATGAGTTTTCAATGAGAAACGAAAGAATCCGAGAAGTCCTACTCTTTGAATTCCTTGGGATTTTTCAAGAGCAATTGATCCTAACAGATAACCGGTGAATGAAACTGTCAATTACGCTTACTTTTAGAAGGGAATTGAGCTTCCTACGCAATACGATCATAGAACGTTGAATTCTCACCTATTTTGAAAGAGAATTGTTTATTGTACACAGTTTTCAACAGGAAACATTCTCAGTATTCACACAGTTCTAGCCCTTTGAATTCATCTTCATTTTCAATAGGAAATGTTCCGAGCATATAACTTCTGATCGAACTTTGAAAACAATCTTAGATTACCATTGGAATATTATCTGTAAAGAAATTACAGAACATTTTATTCGAGGTTAGTCTTCAGTGAGAAACGTTCATTTCAAACAGCGGGACTACAGAACTTTGATTTCAAGGATAGATTTCAAAGGGTAATTCAATGTTATACACAATTGATTACAGAACGCTACTTTCTCTGTTAGTTTTCTTGCACAACCTATGTTGTTATTGAAGCAGCTTCTAATCTTTTCAGTTCACAGTTAGCTTTCATGAGTAAATGATGCTAGTACATAATCGGCGAATTGCACATTGCATTCAGTGTTAATTTTCCAGGGGATAAGTTCTTCCTAGACAACAGGTTTACGGAACGTTGAATTGAACGCTACTATTCACTGAGAAATGTTCACTTAGAAAACAGGACTGTGCAACATTGAATACAGGCTTACTTAGGAAAGCGGCTTGCTTTACAGTAGAGGACAGGACAGAACAACATGACATTCACGATGAGTTTTCAATGAGAAACGAAAGAATCCAAGAAGTCCTACTCTTTGAATTCCTTGGGATTATTCAAGAGCAACTGATCCTAAAAGATAACCGGTGAGTGAAACTGCCAATTACTCTTACTTTTAGAAGGGAATTGAGCTTCCTACACAATACGATCATAGAACGTTGAATTCGCTCCTACTTTTGAAAGAGAATTGTTTATTGTACACAGTTTTCTACAGGAAACATTCTCAGTATTCATACAGTTCTAGCCCTTTGAATTCGTCTTCGTTTTCAATAGGAAATGTTCCGAGCATATAACTGTTGATCGAAGTTTGAAAACAATCTTAGATTATCATTGGCATATTGTCTGTAATGAAATTACAGAACATTGTATTCGCGGTTAGTCTTCAGTGAGAAAAGTTCATTTCAAACAGCGGGACTACAGAACTTTGATTTCAAGGATAGATTTCAAAGGGTAATTCAATGTTATACACAATTGAATTACGGAACGCGACTTTCTCTGTTAGTTTTCTTGCACAACCTATGTTGTTATTGAAGCAGCTTCTAATCTTTTCAGTTCACAGTTAGCTTTCATTAGTAAATGATGCTAGTATATAATCGGCTAATAGCACATTGCATTCAGTGTTAGTTTTCCAGGGGATAATTTCTTCCCAGACAACAGGTTTACGGAACGTTGAATTGAACGTTACTATTCACTGAGAAATGTTCCCTTAGGAAACAGGAGTATGCAACATTGAGTACAGGCTTAGTTAGGAAAGCGGCTTGCTTTACAGTAGAGGACAGGACAGAACAACATGACATTCATGATGAGTTTTCAATGAGAAACGAAAGAATCCGAGAAGTCCTACTCTTTGAATTCCTTGGGATTTTTCAAGAGCAACTGATCCTAACAGATAACCGGTGAATGAAACTGTCAATTATGCTTACTTTTAGAAGGGAATTGAGCTTCCTACACAATACGATCATAGAACGTTGAATTCGTTCCTATTTTGAAAGAGAATTGTTTATTGTACACAGTTTTCAACAGGAAACATTCTCAGTATTCACACAGTTCTCGTCCTTTGAATTCATCTTTGTTTTCAATAGGAAATGTTCCGAGCATATAACTTCTGATCGAACATTGAAAACAATCTTAGATTTCCATTGGAATATTGTCTGTAATGAAGTTACAGAATATTGTATTTGCGGTTAGTCTTCAGTGAGAAACGTTCATTTCAAACAGCGGGACTACAGAACTTTGATTTCAAGGAGAGATTTCAAAGGGTAATTCAATGTTATAAACAACTGAATTACAGAACGCGACTTTCTCTGTTAGTTTTCTTGCAAACCTATGTTGTTTTTGAACCAGCTTCTAATCTTTTCAGTTCACAGTTAGCTTTCATGAGTAAATGATGCTAGTACATAATCGGCTAATAGCACATTGCATTCACTGTTAGTTTTCCAGGGGATAAGTTCTTCCTAGACAACAGGTTTACAGAACGTAGAATGGAACGTTACAATTCACTGAGAAATGTTCACTTAGAAAACAGGAGTATGCAACATTGAATACAGGCTTAGTTAGGAAAGCGGCTTGCTTTACAGTAGAGGACAGGACAGAACAACATGACATTCACGATGAGTTTTCAATGAGAAACGAAAGAATCCGAGAAGTCCTACTCTTTGAATTCCTTGGGATTTTTCAAGAGCAATTGATCCTAACAGATAACCGGTGAATGAAACTGTCAATTACGCTTACTTTTAGAAGGGAATTGAGCTTCCTACGCAATACGATCATAGAACGTTGAATTCTCACCTATTTTGAAAGAGAATTGTTTAATGTACACAGTTTTCAACAGGAAACATTCTCAGTATTCACACAGTTCTAGCCCTTTGAATTCATCTTCATTTTCAATAGGAAATGTTCCGAGCATATAACTTCTGATCGAACTTTGAAAACAATCTTAGATTACCATTGGAATATTATCTGTAAAGAAATTACAGAACATTTTATTCGAGGTTAGTCTTCAGTGAGAAACGTTCATTTCAAACAGCGGGACTACAGAACTTTGATTTCAAGGATAGATTTCAAAGGGTAATTCAATGTTATACACAATTGATTACAGAACGCTACTTTCTCTGTTAGTTTTCTTGCACAACCTATGTTGTTATTGAAGCAGCTTCTAATCTTTTCAGTTCACAGTTAGCTTTCATGAGTAAATGATGCTAGTACATAATCGGCGAATTGCACATTGCATTCAGTGTTAATTTTCCAGGGGATAAGTTCTTCCTAGACAACAGGTTTACGGAACGTTGAATTGAACGCTACTATTCACTGAGAAATGTTCACTTAGAAAACAGGACTGTGCAACATTGAATACAGGCTTACTTAGGAAAGCGGCTTGCTTTACAGTAGAGGACAGGACAGAACAACATGACATTCACGATGAGTTTTCAATGAGAAACGAAAGAATCCAAGAAGTCCTACTCTTTGAATTCCTTGGGATTATTCAAGAGCAACTGATCCTAAAAGATAACCGGTGAGTGAAACTGCCAATTACTCTTACTTTTAGAAGGGAATTGAGCTTCCTACACAATACGATCATAGAACGTTGAATTCGCTCCTACTTTTGAAAGAGAATTGTTTATTGTACACAGTTTTCTACAGGAAACATTCTCAGTATTCATACAGTTCTAGCCCTTTGAATTCGTCTTCGTTTTCAATAGGAAATGTTCCGAGCATATAACTGTTGATCGAAGTTTGAAAACAATCTTAGATTATCATTGGCATATTGTCTGTAATGAAATTAAAGAACATTGTATTCGCAGTTAGTCTTCAGTGAGAAAAGTTCATTTCAAACAGCGGGACTACAGAACTTTGATTTCAAGGATAGATTTCAAAGGGTAATTCAATGTTATACACAATTGAATTACGGAACGCGACTTTCTCTGTTAGTTTTCTTGCACAACCTATGTTGTTATTGAAGCAGCTTCTAATCTTTTCAGTTCACAGTTAGCTTTCATTAGTAAATGATGCTAGTATATAATCGGCTAATAGCACATTGCATTCAGTGTTAGTTTTCCAGGGGATAATTTCTTCCCAGACAACAGGTTTACGGAACGTTGAATTGAACGTTACTATTCACTGAGAAATGTTCCCTTAGGAAACAGGAGTATGCAACATTGAATACAGGCTTAGTTAGGAAAGCGGCTTGCTTTACAGTAGAGGACAGGACAGAACAACATGACATTCATGATGAGTTTTCAATGAGAAACGAAAGAATCCGAGAAGTCCTACTCTTTGAATTCCTTGGGATTTTTCAAGAGCAACTGATCCTAACAGATAACCGGTGAATGAAACTGTCAATTATGCTTACTTTTAGAAGGGAATTGAGCTTCCTACACAATACGATCATAGAACGTTGAATTCGTTCCTATTTTGAAAGAGAATTGTTTATTGTACACAGTTTTCAACAGGAAACATTCTCAGTATTCACACAGTTCTCGTCCTTTGAATTCATCTTTGTTTTCAATAGGAAATGTTCCGAGCATATAACTTCTGATCGAACATTGAAAACAATCTTAGATTTCCATTGGAATATTGTCTGTAATGAAGTTACAGAATATTGTATTTGCGGTTAGTCTTCAGTGAGAAACGTTCATTTCAAACAGCGGGACTACAGAACTTTGATTTCAAGGAGAGATTTCAAAGGGTAATTCAATGTTATAAACAACTGAATTACAGAACGCGACTTTCTCTGTTAGTTTTCTTGCAAACCTATGTTGTTTTTGAACCAGCTTCTAATCTTTTCAGTTCACAGTTAGCTTTCATTAGTAAATGATGCTAGTACATAATCGGCTAATAGCACATTGCATTCACTGTTAGTTTTCCAGGGGATAAGTTCTTCCTAGACAACAGGTTTACAGAACGTAGAATGGAACGTTACAATTCACTGAGAAATGTTCACTTAGAAAACAGGAGTATGCAACATTGAATACAGGCTTAGTTAGGAAAGCGGCTTGCTTTACAGTAGAGGACAGGACAGAACAACATGACATTCACGATGAGTTTTCAATGAGAAACGAAAGAATCCGAGAAGTCCTACTCTTTGAATTCCTTGGGATTTTTCAAGAGCAATTGATCCTAACAGATAACCGGTGAATGAAACTGTCAATTACGCTTACTTTTAGAAGGGAATTGAGCTTCCTACGCAATACGATCATAGAACGTTGAATTCTCACCTATTTTGAAAGAGAATTGTTTATTGTACACAGTTTTCAACAGGAAACATTCTCAGTATTCACACAGTTCTAGCCCTTTGAATTCATCTTCATTTTCAATAGGAAATGTTCCGAGCATATAACTTCTGATCGAACTTTGAAAACAATCTTAGATTACCATTGGAATATTATCTGTAAAGAAATTACAGAACATTTTATTCGAGGTTAGTCTTCAGTGAGAAACGTTCATTTCAAACAGCGGGACTACAGAACTTTGATTTCAAGGATAGATTTCAAAGGGTAATTCAATGTTATACACAATTGATTACAGAACGCTACTTTCTCTGTTAGTTTTCTTGCACAACCTATGTTGTTATTGAAGCAGCTTCTAATCTTTTCAGTTCACAGTTAGCTTTCATGAGTAAATGATGCTAGTACATAATCGGCGAATTGCACATTGCATTCAGTGTTAATTTTCCAGGGGATAAGTTCTTCCTAGACAACAGGTTTACGGAACGTTGAATTGAACGCTACTATTCACTGAGAAATGTTCACTTAGAAAACAGGACTGTGCAACATTGAATACAGGCTTACTTAGGAAAGCGGCTTGCTTTACAGTAGAGGACAGGACAGAACAACATGACATTCACGATGAGTTTTCAATGAGAAACGAAAGAATCCAAGAAGTCCTACTCTTTGAATTCCTTGGGATTATTCAAGAGCAACTGATCCTAAAAGATAACCGGTGAGTGAAACTGCCAATTACTCTTACTTTTAGAAGGGAATTGAGCTTCCTACACAATACGATCATAGAACGTTGAATTCGCTCCTACTTTTGAAAGAGAATTGTTTATTGTACACAGTTTTCTACAGGAAACATTCTCAGTATTCATACAGTTCTAGCCCTTTGAATTCGTCTTCGTTTTCAATAGGAAATGATCCGAGCATATAACTGTTGATCGAAGTTTGAAAACAATCTTAGATTATCATTGGCATATTGTCTGTAATGAAATTAAAGAACATTGTATTCGCAGTTAGTCTTCAGTGAGAAAAGTTCATTTCAAACAGCGGGACTACAGAACTTTGATTTCAAGGATAGATTTCAAAGGGTAATTCAATGTTATACACAATTGAATTACGGAACGCGACTTTCTCTGTTAGTTTTCTTGCACAACCTATGTTGTTATTGAAGCAGCTTCTAATCTTTTCAGTTCACAGTTAGCTTTCATTAGTAAATGATGCTAGTATATAATCGGCTAATAGCACATTGCATTCAGTGTTAGTTTTCCAGGGGATAATTTCTTCCCAGACAACAGGTTTACGGAACGTTGAATTGAACGTTACTATTCACTGAGAAATGTTCCCTTAGGAAACAGGAGTATGCAACATTGAATACAGGCTTAGTTAGGAAAGCGGCTTGCTTTACAGTAGAGGACAGGACAGAACAACATGACATTCATGATGAGTTTTCAATGAGAAACGAAAGAATCCGAGAAGTCCTACTCTTTGAATTCCTTGGGATTTTTCAAGAGCAACTGATCCTAACAGATAACCGGTGAATGAAACTGTCAATTATGCTTACTTTTAGAAGGGAATTGAGCTTCCTACACAATACGATCATAGAACGTTGAATTCGTTCCTATTTTGAAAGAGAATTGTTTATTGTACACAGTTTTCAACAGGAAACATTCTCAGTATTCACACAGTTCTCGTCCTTTGAATTCATCTTTGTTTTCAATAGGAAATGTTCCGAGCATATAACTTCTGATCGAACATTGAAAACAATCTTAGATTTCCATTGGAATATTGTCTGTAATGAAGTTACAGAATATTGTATTTGCGGTTAGTCTTCAGTGAGAAACGTTCATTTCAAACAGCGGGACTACAGAACTTTGATTTCAAGGAGAGATTTCAAAGGGTAATTCAATGTTATAAACAACTGAATTACAGAACGCGACTTTCTCTGTTAGTTTTCTTGCAAACCTATGTTGTTTTTGAACCAGCTTCTAATCTTTTCAGTTCACAGTTAGCTTTCATGAGTAAATGATGCTAGTACATAATCGGCTAATAGCACATTGCATTCACTGTTAGTTTTCCAGGGGATAAGTTCTTCCTAGACAACAGGTTTACAGAACGTAGAATGGAACGTTACAATTCACTGAGAAATGTTCACTTAGAAAAGAGGAGTATGCAACATTGAATACAGGCTTAGTTAGGAAAGCGGCTTGCTTTACAGTAGAGGACAGGACAGAACAACATGACATTCACGATGAGTTTTCAATGAGAAACGAAAGAATCCGAGAAGTCCTACTCTTTGAATTCCTTGGGATTTTTCAAGAGCAATTGATCCTAACAGATAACCGGTGAATGAAACTGTCAATTACGCTTACTTTTAGAAGGGAATTGAGCTTCCTACGCAATACGATCATAGAACGTTGAATTCTCACCTATTTTGAAAGAGAATTGTTTATTGTACACAGTTTTCAACAGGAAACATTCTCAGTATTCACACAGTTCTAGCCCTTTGAATTCATCTTCATTTTCAATAGGAAATGTTCCGAGCATATAACTTCTGATCGAACTTTGAAAACAATCTTAGATTACCATTGGAATATTATCTGTAAAGAAATTACAGAACATTTTATTCGAGGTTAGTCTTCAGTGAGAAACGTTCATTTCAAACAGCGGGACTACAGAACTTTGATTTCAAGGATAGATTTCAAAGGGTAATTCAATGTTATACACAATTGATTACAGAACGCTACTTTCTCTGTTAGTTTTCTTGCACAACCTATGTTGTTATTGAAGCAGCTTCTAATCTTTTCAGTTCACAGTTAGCTTTCATGAGTAAATGATGCTAGTACATAATCGGCGAATTGCACATTGCATTCAGTGTTAATTTTCCAGGGGATAAGTTCTTCCTAGACAACAGGTTTACGGAACGTTGAATTGAACGCTACTATTCACTGAGAAATGTTCACTTAGAAAACAGGACTGTGCAACATTGAATACAGGCTTACTTAGGAAAGCGGCTTGCTTTACAGTAGAGGACAGGACAGAACAACATGACATTCACGATGAGTTTTCAATGAGAAACGAAAGAATCCAAGAAGTCCTACTCTTTGAATTCCTTGGGATTATTCAAGAGCAACTGATCCTAAAAGATAACCGGTGAGTGAAACTGCCAATTACTCTTACTTTTAGAAGGGAATTGAGCTTCCTACACAATACGATCATAGAACGTTGAATTCGCTCCTACTTTTGAAAGAGAATTGTTTATTGTACACAGTTTTCTACAGGAAACATTCTCAGTATTCATACAGTTCTAGCCCTTTGAATTCGTCTTCGTTTTCAATAGGAAATGTTCCGAGCATATAACTGTTGATCGAAGTTTGAAAACAATCTTAGATTATCATTGGCATATTGTCTGTAATGAAATTACAGAACATTGTATTCGCGGTTAGTCTTCAGTGAGAAAAGTTCATTTCAAACAGCGGGACTACAGAACTTTGATTTCAAGGATAGATTTCAAAGGGTAATTCAATGTTATACACAATTGAATTACGGAACGCGACTTTCTCTGTTAGTTTTCTTGCACAACCTATGTTGTTATTGAAGCAGCTTCTAATCTTTTCAGTTCACAGTTAGCTTTCATTAGTAAATGATGCTAGTATATAATCGGCTAATAGCACATTGCATTCAGTGTTAGTTTTCCAGGGGATAATTTCTTCCCAGACAACAGGTTTACGGAACGTTGAATTGAACGTTACTATTCACTGAGAAATGTTCCCTTAGGAAACAGGAGTATGCAACATTGAGTACAGGCTTAGTTAGGAAAGCGGCTTGCTTTACAGTAGAGGACAGGACAGAACAACATGACATTCATGATGAGTTTTCAATGAGAAACGAAAGAATCCGAGAAGTCCTACTCTTTGAATTCCTTGGGATTTTTCAAGAGCAACTGATCCTAACAGATAACCGGTGAATGAAACTGTCAATTATGCTTACTTTTAGAAGGGAATTGAGCTTCCTACACAATACGATCATAGAACGTTGAATTCGTTCCTATTTTGAAAGAGAATTGTTTATTGTACACAGTTTTCAACAGGAAACATTCTCAGTATTCACACAGTTCTCGTCCTTTGAATTCATCTTTGTTTTCAATAGGAAATGTTCCGAGCATATAACTTCTGATCGAACATTGAAAACAATCTTAGATTTCCATTGGAATATTGTCTGTAATGAAGTTACAGAATATTGTATTTGCGGTTAGTCTTCAGTGAGAAACGTTCATTTCAAACAGCGGGACTACAGAACTTTGATTTCAAGGAGAGATTTCAAAGGGTAATTCAATGTTATAAACAACTGAATTACAGAACGCGACTTTCTCTGTTAGTTTTCTTGCAAACCTATGTTGTTTTTGAACCAGCTTCTAATCTTTTCAGTTCACAGTTAGCTTTCATGAGTAAATGATGCTAGTACATAATCGGCTAATAGCACATTGCATTCACTGTTAGTTTTCCAGGGGATAAGTTCTTCCTAGACAACAGGTTTACAGAACGTAGAATGGAACGTTACAATTCACTGAGAAATGTTCACTTAGAAAAGAGGAGTATGCAACATTGAATACAGGCTTAGTTAGGAAAGCGGCTTGCTTTACAGTAGAGGACAGGACAGAACAACATGACATTCACGATGAGTTTTCAATGAGAAACGAAAGAATCCGAGAAGTCCTACTCTTTGAATTCCTTGGGATTTTTCAAGAGCAATTGATCCTAACAGATAACCGGTGAATGAAACTGTCAATTACGCTTACTTTTAGAAGGGAATTGAGCTTCCTACGCAATACGATCATAGAACGTTGAATTCTCACCTATTTTGAAAGAGAATTGTTTATTGTACACAGTTTTCAACAGGAAACATTCTCAGTATTCACACAGTTCTAGCCCTTTGAATTCATCTTCATTTTCAATAGGAAATGTTCCGAGCATATAACTTCTGATCGAACTTTGAAAACAATCTTAGATTACCATTGGAATATTATCTGTAAAGAAATTACAGAACATTTTATTCGAGGTTAGTCTTCAGTGAGAAACGTTCATTTCAAACAGCGGGACTACAGAACTTTGATTTCAAGGATAGATTTCAAAGGGTAATTCAATGTTATACACAATTGATTACAGAACGCTACTTTCTCTGTTAGTTTTCTTGCACAACCTATGTTGTTATTGAAGCAGCTTCTAATCTTTTCAGTTCACAGTTAGCTTTCATGAGTAAATGATGCTAGTACATAATCGGCGAATTGCACATTGCATTCAGTGTTAATTTTCCAGGGGATAAGTTCTTCCTAGACAACAGGTTTACGGAACGTTGAATTGAACGCTACTATTCACTGAGAAATGTTCACTTAGAAAACAGGACTGTGCAACATTGAATACAGGCTTACTTAGGAAAGCGGCTTGCTTTACAGTAGAGGACAGGACAGAACAACATGACATTCACGATGAGTTTTCAATGAGAAACGAAAGAATCCAAGAAGTCCTACTCTTTGAATTCCTTGGGATTATTCAAGAGCAACTGATCCTAAAAGATAACCGGTGAGTGAAACTGCCAATTACTCTTACTTTTAGAAGGGAATTGAGCTTCCTACACAATACGATCATAGAACGTTGAATTCGCTCCTACTTTTGAAAGAGAATTGTTTATTGTACACAGTTTTCTACAGGAAACATTCTCAGTATTCATACAGTTCTAGCCCTTTGAATTCGTCTTCGTTTTCAATAGGAAATGTTCCGAGCATATAACTGTTGATCGAAGTTTGAAAACAATCTTAGATTATCATTGGCATATTGTCTGTAATGAAATTACAGAACATTGTATTCGCGGTTAGTCTTCAGTGAGAAAAGTTCATTTCAAACAGCGGGACTACAGAACTTTGATTTCAAGGATAGATTTCAAAGGGTAATTCAATGTTATACACAATTGAATTACGGAACGCGACTTTCTCTGTTAGTTTTCTTGCACAACCTATGTTGTTATTGAAGCAGCTTCTAATCTTTTCAGTTCACAGTTAGCTTTCATTAGTAAATGATGCTAGTATATAATCGGCTAATAGCACATTGCATTCAGTGTTAGTTTTCCAGGGGATAATTTCTTCCCAGACAACAGGTTTACGGAACGTTGAATTGAACGTTACTATTCACTGAGAAATGTTCCCTTAGGAAACAGGAGTATGCAACATTGAGTACAGGCTTAGTTAGGAAAGCGGCTTGCTTTACAGTAGAGGACAGGACAGAACAACATGACATTCATGATGAGTTTTCAATGAGAAACGAAAGAATCCGAGAAGTCCTACTCTTTGAATTCCTTGGGATTTTTCAAGAGCAACTGATCCTAACAGATAACCGGTGAATGAAACTGTCAATTATGCTTACTTTTAGAAGGGAATTGAGCTTCCTACACAATACGATCATAGAACGTTGAATTCGTTCCTATTTTGAAAGAGAATTGTTTATTGTACACAGTTTTCAACAGGAAACATTCTCAGTATTCACACAGTTCTCGTCCTTTGAATTCATCTTTGTTTTCAATAGGAAATGTTCCGAGCATATAACTTCTGATCGAACATTGAAAACAATCTTAGATTTCCATTGGAATATTGTCTGTAATGAAGTTACAGAATATTGTATTTGCGGTTAGTCTTCAGTGAGAAACGTTCATTTCAAACAGCGGGACTACAGAACTTTGATTTCAAGGAGAGATTTCAAAGGGTAATTCAATGTTATAAACAACTGAATTACAGAACGCGACTTTCTCTGTTAGTTTTCTTGCAAACCTATGTTGTTTTTGAACCAGCTTCTAATCTTTTCAGTTCACAGTTAGCTTTCATGAGTAAATGATGCTAGTACATAATCGGCTAATAGCACATTGCATTCACTGTTAGTTTTCCAGGGGATAAGTTCTTCCTAGACAACAGGTTTACAGAACGTAGAATGGAACGTTACAATTCACTGAGAAATGTTCACTTAGAAAAGAGGAGTATGCAACATTGAATACAGGCTTAGTTAGGAAAGCGGCTTGCTTTACAGTAGAGGACAGGACAGAACAACATGACATTCACGATGAGTTTTCAATGAGAAACGAAAGAATCCGAGAAGTCCTACTCTTTGAATTCCTTGGGATTTTTCAAGAGCAATTGATCCTAACAGATAACCGGTGAATGAAACTGTCAATTACGCTTACTTTTAGAAGGGAATTGAGCTTCCTACGCAATACGATCATAGAACGTTGAATTCTCACCTATTTTGAAAGAGAATTGTTTATTGTACACAGTTTTCAACAGGAAACATTCTCAGTATTCACACAGTTCTAGCCCTTTGAATTCATCTTCATTTTCAATAGGAAATGTTCCGAGCATATAACTTCTGATCGAACTTTGAAAACAATCTTAGATTACCATTGGAATATTATCTGTAAAGAAATTACAGAACATTTTATTCGAGGTTAGTCTTCAGTGAGAAACGTTCATTTCAAACAGCGGGACTACAGAACTTTGATTTCAAGGATAGATTTCAAAGGGTAATTCAATGTTATACACAATTGATTACAGAACGCTACTTTCTCTGTTAGTTTTCTTGCACAACCTATGTTGTTATTGAAGCAGCTTCTAATCTTTTCAGTTCACAGTTAGCTTTCATGAGTAAATGATGCTAGTACATAATCGGCGAATTGCACATTGCATTCAGTGTTAATTTTCCAGGGGATAAGTTCTTCCTAGACAACAGGTTTACGGAACGTTGAATTGAACGCTACTATTCACTGAGAAATGTTCACTTAGAAAACAGGACTGTGCAACATTGAATACAGGCTTACTTAGGAAAGCGGCTTGCTTTACAGTAGAGGACAGGACAGAACAACATGACATTCACGATGAGTTTTCAATGAGAAACGAAAGAATCCAAGAAGTCCTACTCTTTGAATTCCTTGGGATTATTCAAGAGCAACTGATCCTAAAAGATAACCGGTGAGTGAAACTGCCAATTACTCTTACTTTTAGAAGGGAATTGAGCTTCCTACACAATACGATCATAGAACGTTGAATTCGCTCCTACTTTTGAAAGAGAATTGTTTATTGTACACAGTTTTCTACAGGAAACATTCTCAGTATTCATACAGTTCTAGCCCTTTGAATTCGTCTTCGTTTTCAATAGGAAATGTTCCGAGCATATAACTGTTGATCGAAGTTTGAAAACAATCTTAGATTATCATTGGCATATTGTCTGTAATGAAATTACAGAACATTGTATTCGCGGTTAGTCTTCAGTGAGAAAAGTTCATTTCAAACAGCGGGACTACAGAACTTTGATTTCAAGGATAGATTTCAAAGGGTAATTCAATGTTATACACAATTGAATTACGGAACGCGACTTTCTCTGTTAGTTTTCTTGCACAACCTATGTTGTTATTGAAGCAGCTTCTAATCTTTTCAGTTCACAGTTAGCTTTCATTAGTAAATGATGCTAGTATATAATCGGCTAATAGCACATTGCATTCAGTGTTAGTTTTCCAGGGGATAATTTCTTCCCAGACAACAGGTTTACGGAACGTTGAATTGAACGTTACTATTCACTGAGAAATGTTCCCTTAGGAAACAGGAGTATGCAACATTGAGTACAGGCTTAGTTAGGAAAGCGGCTTGCTTTACAGTAGAGGACAGGACAGAACAACATGACATTCATGATGAGTTTTCAATGAGAAACGAAAGAATCCGAGAAGTCCTACTCTTTGAATTCCTTGGGATTTTTCAAGAGCAACTGATCCTAACAGATAACCGGTGAATGAAACTGTCAATTATGCTTACTTTTAGAAGGGAATTGAGCTTCCTACACAATACGATCATAGAACGTTGAATTCGTTCCTATTTTGAAAGAGAATTGTTTATTGTACACAGTTTTCAACAGGAAACATTCTCAGTATTCACACAGTTCTCGTCCTTTGAATTCATCTTTGTTTTCAATAGGAAATGTTCCGAGCATATAACTTCTGATCGAACATTGAAAACAATCTTAGATTTCCATTGGAATATTGTCTGTAATGAAGTTACAGAATATTGTATTTGCGGTTAGTCTTCAGTGAGAAACGTTCATTTCAAACAGCGGGACTACAGAACTTTGATTTCAAGGAGAGATTTCAAAGGGTAATTCAATGTTATAAACAACTGAATTACAGAACGCGACTTTCTCTGTTAGTTTTCTTGCAAACCTATGTTGTTTTTGAACCAGCTTCTAATCTTTTCAGTTCACAGTTAGCTTTCATGAGTAAATGATGCTAGTACATAATCGGCTAATAGCACATTGCATTCACTGTTAGTTTTCCAGGGGATAAGTTCTTCCTAGACAACAGGTTTACAGAACGTAGAATGGAACGTTACAATTCACTGAGAAATGTTCACTTAGAAAACAGGAGTATGCAACATTGAATACAGGCTTAGTTAGGAAAGCGGCTTGCTTTACAGTAGAGGACAGGACAGAACAACATGACATTCACGATGAGTTTTCAATGAGAAACGAAAGAATCCGAGAAGTCCTACTCTTTGAATTCCTTGGGATTTTTCAAGAGCAATTGATCCTAACAGATAACCGGTGAATGAAACTGTCAATTACGCTTACTTTTAGAAGGGAATTGAGCTTCCTACGCAATACGATCATAGAACGTTGAATTCTCACCTATTTTGAAAGAGAATTGTTTATTGTACACAGTTTTCAACAGGAAACATTCTCAGTATTCACACAGTTCTAGCCCTTTGAATTCATCTTCATTTTCAATAGGAAATGTTCCGAGCATATAACTTCTGATCGAACTTTGAAAACAATCTTAGATTACCATTGGAATATTATCTGTAAAGAAATTACAGAACATTTTATTCGAGGTTAGTCTTCAGTGAGAAACGTTCATTTCAAACAGCGGGACTACAGAACTTTGATTTCAAGGATAGATTTCAAAGGGTAATTCAATGTTATACACAATTGATTACAGAACGCTACTTTCTCTGTTAGTTTTCTTGCACAACCTATGTTGTTATTGAAGCAGCTTCTAATCTTTTCAGTTCACAGTTAGCTTTCATGAGTAAATGATGCTAGTACATAATCGGCGAATTGCACATTGCATTCAGTGTTAATTTTCCAGGGGATAAGTTCTTCCTAGACAACAGGTTTACGGAACGTTGAATTGAACGCTACTATTCACTGAGAAATGTTCACTTAGAAAACAGGACTGTGCAACATTGAATACAGGCTTACTTAGGAAAGCGGCTTGCTTTACAGTAGAGGACAGGACAGAACAACATGACATTCACGATGAGTTTTCAATGAGAAACGAAAGAATCCAAGAAGTCCTACTCTTTGAATTCCTTGGGATTATTCAAGAGCAACTGATCCTAAAAGATAACCGGTGAGTGAAACTGCCAATTACTCTTACTTTTAGAAGGGAATTGAGCTTCCTACACAATACGATCATAGAACGTTGAATTCGCTCCTACTTTTGAAAGAGAATTGTTTATTGTACACAGTTTTCTACAGGAAACATTCTCAGTATTCATACAGTTCTAGCCCTTTGAATTCGTCTTCGTTTTCAATAGGAAATGATCCGAGCATATAACTGTTGATCGAAGTTTGAAAACAATCTTAGATTATCATTGGCATATTGTCTGTAATGAAATTAAAGAACATTGTATTCGCAGAGTTAGTCTTCAGTGAGAAAAGTTCATTTCAAACAGCGGGACTACAGAACTTTGATTTCAAGGATAGATTTCAAAGGGTAATTCAATGTTATACACAATTGAATTACGGAACGCGACTTTCTCTGTTAGTTTTCTTGCACAACCTATGTTGTTATTGAAGCAGCTTCTAATCTTTTCAGTTCACAGTTAGCTTTCATTAGTAAATGATGCTAGTATATAATCGGCTAATAGCACATTGCATTCAGTGTTAGTTTTCCAGGGGATAATTTCTTCCCAGACAACAGGTTTACGGAACGTTGAATTGAACGTTACTATTCACTGAGAAATGTTCCCTTAGGAAACAGGAGTATGCAACATTGACTACAGGCTTAGTTAGGAAAGCGGCTTGCTTTACAGTAGAGGACAGGACAGAACAACATGACATTCATGATGAGTTTTCAATGAGAAACGAAAGAATCCGAGAAGTCCTACTCTTTGAATTCCTTGGGATTTTTCAAGAGCAACTGATCCTAACAGATAACCGGTGAATGAAACTGTCAATTATGCTTACTTTTAGAAGGGAATTGAGCTTCCTACACAATACGATCATAGAACGTTGAATTCGTTCCTATTTTGAAAGAGAATTGTTTATTGTACACAGTTTTCAACAGGAAACATTCTCAGTATTCACACAGTTCTCGTCCTTTGAATTCATCTTTGTTTTCAATAGGAAATGTTCCGAGCATATAACTTCTGATCGAACATTGAAAACAATCTTAGATTTCCATTGGAATATTGTCTGTAATGAAGTTACAGAATATTGTATTTGCGGTTAGTCTTCAGTGAGAAACGTTCATTTCAAACAGCGGGACTACAGAACTTTGATTTCAAGGAGAGATTTCAAAGGGTAATTCAATGTTATAAACAACTGAATTACAGAACGCGACTTTCTCTGTTAGTTTTCTTGCAAACCTATGTTGTTTTTGAACCAGCTTCTAATCTTTTCAGTTCACAGTTAGCTTTCATGAGTAAATGATGCTAGTACATAATCGGCTAATAGCACATTGCATTCACTGTTAGTTTTCCAGGGGATAAGTTCTTCCTAGACAACAGGTTTACAGAACGTAGAATGGAACGTTACAATTCACTGAGAAATGTTCACTTAGAAAAGAGGAGTATGCAACATTGAATACAGGCTTAGTTAGGAAAGCGGCTTGCTTTACAGTAGAGGACAGGACAGAACAACATGACATTCACGATGAGTTTTCAATGAGAAACGAAAGAATCCGAGAAGTCCTACTCTTTGAATTCCTTGGGATTTTTCAAGAGCAATTGATCCTAACAGATAACCGGTGAATGAAACTGTCAATTACGCTTACTTTTAGAAGGGAATTGAGCTTCCTACGCAATACGATCATAGAACGTTGAATTCTCACCTATTTTGAAAGAGAATTGTTTATTGTACACAGTTTTCAACAGGAAACATTCTCAGTATTCACACAGTTCTAGCCCTTTGAATTCATCTTCATTTTCAATAGGAAATGTTCCGAGCATATAACTTCTGATCGAACTTTGAAAACAATCTTAGATTACCATTGGAATATTATCTGTAAAGAAATTACAGAACATTTTATTCGAGGTTAGTCTTCAGTGAGAAACGTTCATTTCAAACAGCGGGACTACAGAACTTTGATTTCAAGGATAGATTTCAAAGGGTAATTCAATGTTATACACAATTGATTACAGAACGCTACTTTCTCTGTTAGTTTTCTTGCACAACCTATGTTGTTATTGAAGCAGCTTCTAATCTTTTCAGTTCACAGTTAGCTTTCATGAGTAAATGATGCTAGTACATAATCGGCGAATTGCACATTGCATTCAGTGTTAATTTTCCAGGGGATAAGTTCTTCCTAGACAACAGGTTTACGGAACGTTGAATTGAACGCTACTATTCACTGAGAAATGTTCACTTAGAAAACAGGACTGTGCAACATTGAATACAGGCTTACTTAGGAAAGCGGCTTGCTTTACAGTAGAGGACAGGACAGAACAACATGACATTCACGATGAGTTTTCAATGAGAAACGAAAGAATCCAAGAAGTCCTACTCTTTGAATTCCTTGGGATTATTCAAGAGCAACTGATCCTAAAAGATAACCGGTGAGTGAAACTGCCAATTACTCTTACTTTTAGAAGGGAATTGAGCTTCCTACACAATACGATCATAGAACGTTGAATTCGCTCCTACTTTTGAAAGAGAATTGTTTATTGTACACAGTTTTCTACAGGAAACATTCTCAGTATTCATACAGTTCTAGCCCTTTGAATTCGTCTTCGTTTTCAATAGGAAATGTTCCGAGCATATAACTGTTGATCGAAGTTTGAAAACAATCTTAGATTATCATTGGCATATTGTCTGTAATGAAATTACAGAACATTGTATTCGCGGTTAGTCTTCAGTGAGAAAAGTTCATTTCAAACAGCGGGACTACAGAACTTTGATTTCAAGGATAGATTTCAAAGGGTAATTCAATGTTATACACAATTGAATTACGGAACGCGACTTTCTCTGTTAGTTTTCTTGCACAACCTATGTTGTTATTGAAGCAGCTTCTAATCTTTTCAGTTCACAGTTAGCTTTCATTAGTAAATGATGCTAGTATATAATCGGCTAATAGCACATTGCATTCAGTGTTAGTTTTCCAGGGGATAATTTCTTCCCAGACAACAGGTTTACGGAACGTTGAATTGAACGTTACTATTCACTGAGAAATGTTCCCTTAGGAAACAGGAGTATGCAACATTGAATACAGGCTTAGTTAGGAAAGCGGCTTGCTTTACAGTAGAGGACAGGACAGAACAACATGACATTCATGATGAGTTTTCAATGAGAAACGAAAGAATCCGAGAAGTCCTACTCTTTGAATTCCTTGGGATTTTTCAAGAGCAACTGATCCTAACAGATAACCGGTGAATGAAACTGTCAATTATGCTTACTTTTAGAAGGGAATTGAGCTTCCTACACAATACGATCATAGAACGTTGAATTCGTTCCTATTTTGAAAGAGAATTGTTTATTGTACACAGTTTTCAACAGGAAACATTCTCAGTATTCACACAGTTCTCGTCCTTTGAATTCATCTTTGTTTTCAATAGGAAATGTTCCGA
The DNA here is from genome assembly GCF_020740685.1 of Jaculus jaculus. Lineage (NCBI taxonomy): Eukaryota > Metazoa > Chordata > Mammalia > Rodentia > Dipodidae > Jaculus > Jaculus jaculus. The sequence goes on along the minus strand of NC_059110.1, from coordinate 53,526,512 downwards.
GCATATAACTTCTGATCGAACTTTGAAAACAATCTTAGATTATCATTGGAATATTGTCTGTAATGAAGTTACAGAATATTGTATTTGCGGTTAGTCTTCAGTGAGAAACGTTCATTTCAAACAGCGGGACTACAGAACTTTGATTTCAAGGAGAGATTTCAAAGGGTAATTCAATGTTATAAACAACTGAATTACAGAACGCGACTTTCTCTGTTAGTTTTCTTGCAAACCTATGTTGTTTTTGAAGCAGCTTCTAATCTTTTCAGTTCACAGTTAGCTTTCATGAGTAAATGATGCTAGTACATAATCGGCTAATAGCACATTGCATTCACTGTTAGTTTTCCAGGGGATAAGTTCTTCCTAGACAACAGGTTTACAGGAACGTTGAATGGAACGTTACTATTCACTGAGAAATGTTCACTTAGAAAACAGGAGTATGCAACATTGAATACAGGCTTAGTTAGGAAAGCGGCTTGCTTTACAGTAGAGGACAGGACAGAACAACATGACATTCACGATGAGTTTTCAATGAGAAACGAAAGAATCCGAGAAGTCCTACTCTTTGAATTCCTTGGGATTTTTCAAGAGCAACTGATCCTAACAGATAACCGGTGAATGAAACTGTCAATTACGCTTACTTTTAGAAGGGAATTGAGCTTCCTACACAATACGATCATAGAACGTTGAATTCTCTCCTATTTTGAAAGAGAATTGTTTATTGTACACAGTTTTCAACAGGAAACATTCTCAGTATTCACACAGTTCTAGCCCTTTGAATTCATCTTCGTTTTCAATAGGAAATGTTCCGAGCATATAACTTCTGATCGAACTTTGAAAACAATCTTAGATTACCATTGGAATATTGTCTGTAATGAAATTACAGAACATTGTATTCGCGGTTAGTCTTCAGTGAGAAACGTTCATTTCAAACAGCGGGACTACAGAACTTTGATTTCAAGGATAGATTTCAAAGGGTAATTCAATGTTATACACAATTGAATTACAGAACGCGACTTTCTCTGTTAGTTTTCTTGCACAACCTATGTTGTTATTGAAGCAGCTTCTAATCTTTTCAGATCACAGTTAGCTTTCATGAGTAAATGATGCTAGTACATAATCGGCTAATAGCACATTGCATTCAGTGTTAGTTTTCCAGGGGATAAGTTCTTCCTAGACAACAGGTGTACGGAACGTTGAATTGAACGTTACTATTCACTGAGAAATGTTCACTTAGGAAACAGGAGTATGCAACATTCAATACAGGCTTAGTTAGGAAAGCGGCTTGCTTTACAGTAGAGGACAGGACAGAACAACATGACATTCACGATGAGTTTTCAATGAGAAACGAAAGAATCCGAGAAGTCCTACTCTTTGAATTCCTTGGGATTTTTCAAGAGCAACTGATCCTAACAGATAACCGGTGAATGAAACTGTCAATTACGCTTACTTTTAGAAGGGAATTGAGCTTCCTACGCAATACGATCATAGAACGTTGAATTCGTTCCTATTTTGAAAGAGAATTGTTTATTGTACACAGTTTTCAACAGGAAACATTCTCAGTATTCACACAGTTCTAGCCCTTTGAATTCATCTTCATTTTCAATAGGAAATGTTCCGAGCATATAACTTCTGATCGAACTTTGAAAACAATCTTAGATTATCCATTGGAATATTGTCTGTAATGAAATTACAGAACATTGTATTCGCGGTTAGTCTTCAGTGAGAAACGTTCATTTCAAACAGCGGGACTACAGAACTTTGATTTCAAGGATAGATTTCAAAGGGTAATTCAATGTTATACACAATTGAATTACAGAACGCGACTTTCTCTGTTAGTTTTCTTGCACAACCTATGTTGTTATTGAAGCAGCTTCTAATCTTTTCAGTTCACAGTTAGCTTTCATTAGTAAATGATGCTAGTACATAATCGGCTAATAGCACATTGCATTCAGTGTTAGTTTTCCAGGGGATAATTTCTTCCCAGACAACAGGTTTACGGAACGTTGAATTGAACGTTACTATTCACTGAGAAATGTTCACTTAGGAAAACAGGAGTATGCAACATTGAATACAGGCTTAGTTAGGAAAGCGGCTTGCTTTACAGTAGAGGACAGGACAGAACAACATGACATTCACGATGAGTTTTCAATGAGAAACGAAAGAATCCGAGAAGTCCTACTCTTTGAATTCCTTGGGATTTTTCAAGAGCAACTGATCCTAACAGATAACCGGTGAATGAAACTGTCAATTACTGCTTACTTTTAGAAGGGAATTGAGCTTCCTACACAATACGATCATAGAACGTTGAATTCGCTCCTATTTTGAAAGAGAATTGTTTATTGTACACAGTTTTCAACAGGAAACATTCTCAGTATTCACACAGTTCTAGCCCTTTGAATTCATCTTCGTTTTCAATAGGAAATGTTCCGAGCATATAACTTCTGATCGAACTTTGAAAACAATCTTAGATTTCCATTGGAATATTGTCTGTAATGAAAGTTACAGAACATTGTATTCGCGGTTAGTCTTCAGTGAGAAACGTTCATTTCAAACAGCGGGACTACAGAACTTTGATTTCAAGGATAGATTTCAAAGGGTAATTCAATGTTATACACAATTGAATTACAGAACGCGACTTTCTCTGTTAGTTTTCTTGCACAACCTATGTTGTTATTGAAGCAGCTTCTAATCTTTTCAGTTCACAGTTAGCTTTCATGAGTAAATGATGCTAGTACATAATCGGCTAATAGCACATTGCATTCAGTGTTAGTTTTCCAGGGGATAAGTTCTTCCTAGACAACAGGTTTACAGGAACGTTGAATGGAACGTTACTATTCACTGAGAAATGTTCACTTAGAAAACAGGAGTATGCAACATTGAATACAGGCTTAGTTAGGAAAGCGGCTTGCTTTACAGTAGAGGACAGGACAGAACAACATGACATTCACGATGAGTTTTCAATGAGAAACGAAAGAATCCGAGAAGTCCTACTCTTTGAATTCCTTGGGATTTTTCAAGAGCAACTGATCCTAACAGATAACCGGTGAATGAAACTGTCAATTACGCTTACTTTTAGAAGGGAATTGAGCTTCCTACACAATACGATCATAGAACGTTGAATTCGCTCCTATTTTGAAAGAGAATTGTTTTTTGTACACAGTTTTCAACAGGAAACATTCTCAGTATTCACACAGTTCTAGCCCTTTGAATTCATCTTCATTTTCAATAGGAAATGTTCCGAGCATATAACTTCTGATCGAACTTTGAAAACAATCTTTGATTTCCATTGGAATATTGTCTGTAATGAAATTACAGAACATTGTATTCCCGGTTAGTCTTCAGTGCGAAACGTTCATTTCAAACAGAGGGACTACAAAACTTTGATTTCAAGGATAGATTTCAAAGGTGAATTCAATGCTATACACAATTAAATTACACCACTCGACTTTCTCTGTTAGTTTTCTTGCACAAACTATGTTGTTATTGAGGCAGCTTCTAATCTTTTCAGTTCAGAGTTAGCTTTCGTTAGTAAATGATGCTAGTACATAATTGGCTAATAGCACATTGCATTCAGTGTTAGTTTTCCAGGGGATAAGTTCTTCCTAGACAACAGGTTTACGGAACGTTGAATTGAACGTTACTATTCACTGAGAAATGTTCACTTAGAAAACAGGAGTATGCAACATTGAATACAGGCTTAGTTAGGAAAGCGGCTTGCTTTACAGTAGAGGACAGGACAGAACAACATGACATTCACGATGAGTTTTCAATGAGAAACGAAAGAATCCGAGAAGTCCTACTCTTTGAATTCCTTGGGATTTTTCAAGAGCAACTGATCCTAACAGATAACCGGTGAATGAAACTGTCAATTACGCTTACTTTTAGAAGGGAATTGAGCTTCCTACACAATACGATCATAGAACGTTGAATTCGCTCCTATTTTGAAAGAGAATTGTTTATTGTACACAGTTTTCAACAGGAAACATTCTCAGTATTCACACAGTTCTAGCCCTTTGAATTCATCTTCGTTTTCAATAGGAAATGTTCCGAGCATATAACTTCTGATCGAACTTTGAAAACAATCTTAGATTACCATTGGAATATTGTCTGTAATGAAATTACAGAACATTGTATTCGCGGTTAGTCTTCAGTGAGAAACGTTCATTTCAAACAGCGGGACTACAGAACTTTGATTTCAAGGATAGATTTCAAAGGGTAATTCAATGTTATACACAATTGAATTACGGAACGCGACTTTCTCTGTTAGTTTTCTTGCACAACCTATGTTGTTATTGAAGCAGCTTCTAATCTTTTCAGTTCACAGTTAGCTTTCATGAGTAAATGATGCTAGTATATAATCGGCTAATAGCACATTGCATTCAGTGTTAGTTTTCCAGGGGATAAGTTCTTCCTAGACAACAGGTTTACGGAACGTTGAATTGAACGTTACTATTCACTGAGAAATGTTCACTTAGAAAACAGGACTGTGCAACATTGAATACAGGCTTACTTAGGAAAGCGGCTTGCTTTACAGTAGAGGACAGGACAGAACAACATGACATTCACGATGAGTTTTCAATGAGAAACGAAAGAATCCGAGAAGTCCTACTCTTTGAATTCCTTGGGATTTTTCAAGAGCAACTGATCCTAACAGATAACCGGTGAATGAAACTGTCAATTACGCTTACTTTTAGAAGGGAATTGAGCTTCCTACACAATACGATCATAGAACGTTGAATTCGCTCCTACTTTTGAAAGAGAATTGTTTATTGTACACAGTTTTCTACAGGAAACATTCTCAGTATTCATACAGTTCTAGCCCTTTGAATTCATCTTCGTTTTCAATAGGAAACGTTCCGAGCATATAACTTCTGATCGAACTTTGAAAACAATCTTAGATTATCATTGGAATATTGTCTGTAATGAAATTACAGAACATTGTATTCGCGGTTAGTCTTCAGTGAGAAACGTTCATTTCAAACAGCGGGACTACAGAACTTTGATTTCAAGGATAGATTTCAAAGGGTAATTCAATGTTATACACAATTGAATTACAGGAACGCGACTTTCTCTGTTAGTTTTCTTGCACAACCTATGTTGTTATTGAAGCAGCTTCTAATCTTTTCAGTTCACAGTTAGCTTTCATTAGTAAATGATGCTAGTACATAATCGGCTAATAGCACATTGCATTCAGTGTTAGTTTTCCAGGGGATAAGTTCTTCCTAGACAACAGGTTTACAGGAACGTTGAATTGAACGTTACTATTCACTGAGAAATGTTCACTTAGAAAACAGGAGTATGCAACATTGAATACAGGCTTAGTTAGGAAAGCGGCTTGCTTTACAGTAGAGGACAGGACAGAACAACATGACATTCACGATGAGTTTTCAATGAGAAACGAAAGAATCCGAGAAGTCCTACTCTTTGAATTCCTTGGGATTTTTCAAGAGCAACTGATCCTAACAGATAACCGGTGAATGAAACTGTCAATTACGCTTACTTTTAGAAGGGAATTGAGCTTCCTACACAATACGATCATAGAACGTTGAATTCGTTCCTATTTTGAAAGAGAATTGTTTATTGTACACAGTTTTCAACAGGAAACATTCTCAGTATTCACACAGTTCTAGCCCTTTGAATTCATCTTCATTTTCAATAGGAAATGTTCCGAGCATATAACTTCTGATCGAACTTTGAAAACAATCTTAGATTACCATTGGAATATTATCTGTAAAGAAATTACAGAACATTTTATTCGAGGTTAGTCTTCAGTGAGAAACGTTCATTTCAAACAGCGGGACTACAGAACTTTGATTTCAAGGATAGATTTCAAAGGGTAATTCAATGTTATACACAATTGATTACAGAACGCTACTTTCTCTGTTAGTTTTCTTGCACAACCTATGTTGTTATTGAAGCAGCTTCTAATCTTTTCAGTTCACAGTTAGCTTTCATGAGTAAATGATGCTAGTACATAATCGGCTAATAGCACATTGCATTCAGTGTTAGTTTTCCAGGGGATAAGTTCTTCCTAGACAACAGGTTTACGGAACGTTGAATTGAACGCTACTATTCACTGAGAAATGTTCACTTAGAAAACAGGACTGTGCAACATTGAATACAGGCTTACTTAGGAAAGCGGCTTGCTTTACAGTAGAGGACAGGACAGAACAACATGACATTCACGATATGTTTTCAATGAGAAACGAAAGAATCCAAGAAGTCCTACTCTTTGAATTCCTTGGGATTATTCAAGAGCAACTGATCCTAAAAGATAACCGGTGAGTGAAACTGCCAATTACTCTTACTTTTAGAAGGGAATTGAGCTTCCTACACAATACGATCATAGAACGTTGAATTCGCTCCTACTTTTGAAAGAGAATTGTTTATTGTACACAGTTTTCTACAGGAAACATTCTCAGTATTCATACAGTTCTAGCCCTTTGAATTCGTCTTCGTTTTCAATAGGAAATGTTCCGAGCATATAACTGTTGATCGAAGTTTGAAAACAATCTTAGATTATCATTGGCATATTGTCTGTAATGAAATTACAGAACATTGTATTCGCGGTTAGTCTTCAGTGAGAAAAGTTCATTTCAAACAGCGGGACTACAGAACTTTGATTTCAAGGATAGATTTCAAAGGGTAATTCAATGTTATACACAATTGAATTACGGAACGCGACTTTCTCTGTTAGTTTTCTTGCACAACCTATGTTGTTATTGAAGCAGCTTCTAATCTTTTCAGTTCACAGTTAGCTTTCATTAGTAAATGATGCTAGTATATAATCGGCTAATAGCACATTGCATTCAGTGTTAGTTTTCCAGGGGATAATTTCTTCCCAGACAACAGGTTTACGGAACGTTGAATTGAACGTTACTATTCACTGAGAAATGTTCCCTTAGGAAACAGGAGTATGCAACATTGAGTACAGGCTTAGTTAGGAAAGCGGCTTGCTTTACAGTAGAGGACAGGACAGAACAACATGACATTCATGATGAGTTTTCAATGAGAAACGAAAGAATCCGAGAAGTCCTACTCTTTGAATTCCTTGGGATTTTTCAAGAGCAACTGATCCTAACAGATAACCGGTGAATGAAACTGTCAATTATGCTTACTTTTAGAAGGGAATTGAGCTTCCTACACAATACGATCATAGAACGTTGAATTCGTTCCTATTTTGAAAGAGAATTGTTTATTGTACACAGTTTTCAACAGGAAACATTCTCAGTATTCACACAGTTCTCGTCCTTTGAATTCATCTTTGTTTTCAATAGGAAATGTTCCGAGCATATAACTTCTGATCGAACATTGAAAACAATCTTAGATTTCCATTGGAATATTGTCTGTAATGAAGTTACAGAATATTGTATTTGCGGTTAGTCTTCAGTGAGAAACGTTCATTTCAAACAGCGGGACTACAGAACTTTGATTTCAAGGAGAGATTTCAAAGGGTAATTCAATGTTATAAACAACTGAATTACAGAACGCGACTTTCTCTGTTAGTTTTCTTGCAAACCTATGTTGTTTTTGAACCAGCTTCTAATCTTTTCAGTTCACAGTTAGCTTTCATGAGTAAATGATGCTAGTACATAATCGGCTAATAGCACATTGCATTCACTGTTAGTTTTCCAGGGGATAAGTTCTTCCTAGACAACAGGTTTACAGAACGTAGAATGGAACGTTACAATTCACTGAGAAATGTTCACTTAGAAAACAGGAGTATGCAACATTGAATACAGGCTTAGTTAGGAAAGCGGCTTGCTTTACAGTAGAGGACAGGACAGAACAACATGACATTCACGATGAGTTTTCAATGAGAAACGAAAGAATCCGAGAAGTCCTACTCTTTGAATTCCTTGGGATTTTTCAAGAGCAATTGATCCTAACAGATAACCGGTGAATGAAACTGTCAATTACGCTTACTTTTAGAAGGGAATTGAGCTTCCTACGCAATACGATCATAGAACGTTGAATTCTCACCTATTTTGAAAGAGAATTGTTTATTGTACACAGTTTTCAACAGGAAACATTCTCAGTATTCACACAGTTCTAGCCCTTTGAATTCATCTTCATTTTCAATAGGAAATGTTCCGAGCATATAACTTCTGATCGAACTTTGAAAACAATCTTAGATTACCATTGGAATATTATCTGTAAAGAAATTACAGAACATTTTATTCGAGGTTAGTCTTCAGTGAGAAACGTTCATTTCAAACAGCGGGACTACAGAACTTTGATTTCAAGGATAGATTTCAAAGGGTAATTCAATGTTATACACAATTGATTACAGAACGCTACTTTCTCTGTTAGTTTTCTTGCACAACCTATGTTGTTATTGAAGCAGCTTCTAATCTTTTCAGTTCACAGTTAGCTTTCATGAGTAAATGATGCTAGTACATAATCGGCGAATTGCACATTGCATTCAGTGTTAATTTTCCAGGGGATAAGTTCTTCCTAGACAACAGGTTTACGGAACGTTGAATTGAACGCTACTATTCACTGAGAAATGTTCACTTAGAAAACAGGACTGTGCAACATTGAATACAGGCTTACTTAGGAAAGCGGCTTGCTTTACAGTAGAGGACAGGACAGAACAACATGACATTCACGATATGTTTTCAATGAGAAACGAAAGAATCCAAGAAGTCCTACTCTTTGAATTCCTTGGGATTATTCAAGAGCAACTGATCCTAAAAGATAACCGGTGAGTGAAACTGCCAATTACTCTTACTTTTAGAAGGGAATTGAGCTTCCTACACAATACGATCATAGAACGTTGAATTCGCTCCTACTTTTGAAAGAGAATTGTTTATTGTACACAGTTTTCTACAGGAAACATTCTCAGTATTCATACAGTTCTAGCCCTTTGAATTCGTCTTCGTTTTCAATAGGAAATGTTCCGAGCATATAACTTTTGATCGAAGTTTGAAAACAATCTTAGATTATCATTGGCATATTGTCTGTAATGAAATTACAGAACATTGTATTCGCGGTTAGTCTTCAGTGAGAAAAGTTCATTTCAAACAGCGGGACTACAGAACTTTGATTTCAAGGATAGATTTCAAAGGGTAATTCAATGTTATACACAATTGAATTACGGAACGCGACTTTCTCTGTTAGTTTTCTTGCACAACCTATGTTGTTATTGAAGCAGCTTCTAATCTTTTCAGTTCACAGTTAGCTTTCATTAGTAAATGATGCTAGTATATAATCGGCTAATAGCACATTGCATTCAGTGTTAGTTTTCCAGGGGATAATTTCTTCCCAGACAACAGGTTTACGGAACGTTGAATTGAACGTTACTATTCACTGAGAAATGTTCCCTTAGGAAACAGGAGTATGCAACATTGAGTACAGGCTTAGTTAGGAAAGCGGCTTGCTTTACAGTAGAGGACAGGACAGAACAACATGACATTCATGATGAGTTTTCAATGAGAAACGAAAGAATCCGAGAAGTCCTACTCTTTGAATTCCTTGGGATTTTTCAAGAGCAACTGATCCTAACAGATAACCGGTGAATGAAACTGTCAATTATGCTTACTTTTAGAAGGGAATTGAGCTTCCTACACAATACGATCATAGAACGTTGAATTCGTTCCTATTTTGAAAGAGAATTGTTTATTGTACACAGTTTTCAACAGGAAACATTCTCAGTATTCACACAGTTCTCGTCCTTTGAATTCATCTTTGTTTTCAATAGGAAATGTTCCGAGCATATAACTTCTGATCGAACATTGAAAACAATCTTAGATTTCCATTGGAATATTGTCTGTAATGAAGTTACAGAATATTGTATTTGCGGTTAGTCTTCAGTGAGAAACGTTCATTTCAAACAGCGGGACTACAGAACTTTGATTTCAAGGAGAGATTTCAAAGGGTAATTCAATGTTATAAACAACTGAATTACAGAACGCGACTTTCTCTGTTAGTTTTCTTGCAAACCTATGTTGTTTTTGAACCAGCTTCTAATCTTTTCAGTTCACAGTTAGCTTTCATGAGTAAATGATGCTAGTACATAATCGGCTAATAGCACATTGCATTCACTGTTAGTTTTCCAGGGGATAAGTTCTTCCTAGACAACAGGTTTACAGAACGTAGAATGGAACGTTACAATTCACTGAGAAATGTTCACTTAGAAAAGAGGAGTATGCAACATTGAATACAGGCTTAGTTAGGAAAGCGGCTTGCTTTACAGTAGAGGACAGGACAGAACAACATGACATTCACGATGAGTTTTCAATGAGAAACGAAAGAATCCGAGAAGTCCTACTCTTTGAATTCCTTGGGATTTTTCAAGAGCAATTGATCCTAACAGATAACCGGTGAATGAAACTGTCAATTACGCTTACTTTTAGAAGGGAATTGAGCTTCCTACGCAATACGATCATAGAACGTTGAATTCTCACCTATTTTGAAAGAGAATTGTTTATTGTACACAGTTTTCAACAGGAAACATTCTCAGTATTCACACAGTTCTAGCCCTTTGAATTCATCTTCATTTTCAATAGGAAATGTTCCGAGCATATAACTTCTGATCGAACTTTGAAAACAATCTTAGATTACCATTGGAATATTATCTGTAAAGAAATTACAGAACATTTTATTCGAGGTTAGTCTTCAGTGAGAAACGTTCATTTCAAACAGCGGGACTACAGAACTTTGATTTCAAGGATAGATTTCAAAGGGTAATTCAATGTTATACACAATTGATTACAGAACGCTACTTTCTCTGTTAGTTTTCTTGCACAACCTATGTTGTTATTGAAGCAGCTTCTAATCTTTTCAGTTCACAGTTAGCTTTCATGAGTAAATGATGCTAGTACATAATCGGCTAATAGCACATTGCATTCAGTGTTAATTTTCCAGGGGATAAGTTCTTCCTAGACAACAGGTTTACGGAACGTTGAATTGAACGCTACTATTCACTGAGAAATGTTCACTTAGAAAACAGGACTGTGCAACATTGAATACAGGCTTACTTAGGAAAGCGGCTTGCTTTACAGTAGAGGACAGGACAGAACAACATGACATTCACGATGAGTTTTCAATGAGAAACGAAAGAATCCAAGAAGTCCTACTCTTTGAATTCCTTGGGATTATTCAAGAGCAACTGATCCTAAAAGATAACCGGTGAGTGAAACTGCCAATTACTCTTACTTTTAGAAGGGAATTGAGCTTCCTACACAATACGATCATAGAACGTTGAATTCGCTCCTACTTTTGAAAGAGAATTGTTTATTGTACACAGTTTTCTACAGGAAACATTCTCAGTATTCATACAGTTCTAGCCCTTTGAATTCGTCTTCGTTTTCAATAGGAAATGTTCCGAGCATATAACTGTTGATCGAAGTTTGAAAACAATCTTAGATTATCATTGGCATATTGTCTGTAATGAAATTACAGAACATTGTATTCGCGGTTAGTCTTCAGTGAGAAAAGTTCATTTCAAACAGCGGGACTACAGAACTTTGATTTCAAGGATAGATTTCAAAGGGTAATTCAATGTTATACACAATTGAATTACGGAACGCGACTTTCTCTGTTAGTTTTCTTGCACAACCTATGTTGTTATTGAAGCAGCTTCTAATCTTTTCAGTTCACAGTTAGCTTTCATTAGTAAATGATGCTAGTATATAATCGGCTAATAGCACATTGCATTCAGTGTTAGTTTTCCAGGGGATAATTTCTTCCCAGACAACAGGTTTACGGAACGTTGAATTGAACGTTACTATTCACTGAGAAATGTTCCCTTAGGAAACAGGAGTATGCAACATTGAGTACAGGCTTAGTTAGGAAAGCGGCTTGCTTTACAGTAGAGGACAGGACAGAACAACATGACATTCATGATGAGTTTTCAATGAGAAACGAAAGAATCCGAGAAGTCCTACTCTTTGAATTCCTTGGGATTTTTCAAGAGCAACTGATCCTAACAGATAACCGGTGAATGAAACTGTCAATTATGCTTACTTTTAGAAGGGAATTGAGCTTCCTACACAATACGATCATAGAACGTTGAATTCGTTCCTATTTTGAAAGAGAATTGTTTATTGTACACAGTTTTCAACAGGAAACATTCTCAGTATTCACACAGTTCTCGTCCTTTGAATTCATCTTTGTTTTCAATAGGAAATGTTCCGAGCATATAACTTCTGATCGAACATTGAAAACAATCTTAGATTTCCATTGGAATATTGTCTGTAATGAAGTTACAGAATATTGTATTTGCGGTTAGTCTTCAGTGAGAAACGTTCATTTCAAACAGCGGGACTACAGAACTTTGATTTCAAGGAGAGATTTCAAAGGGTAATTCAATGTTATAAACAACTGAATTACAGAACGCGACTTTCTCTGTTAGTTTTCTTGCAAACCTATGTTGTTTTTGAACCAGCTTCTAATCTTTTCAGTTCACAGTTAGCTTTCATGAGTAAATGATGCTAGTACATAATCGGCTAATAGCACATTGCATTCACTGTTAGTTTTCCAGGGGATAAGTTCTTCCTAGACAACAGGTTTACAGAACGTAGAATGGAACGTTACAATTCACTGAGAAATGTTCACTTAGAAAAGAGGAGTATGCAACATTGAATACAGGCTTAGTTAGGAAAGCGGCTTGCTTTACAGTAGAGGACAGGACAGAACAACATGACATTCACGATGAGTTTTCAATGAGAAACGAAAGAATCCGAGAAGTCCTACTCTTTGAATTCCTTGGGATTTTTCAAGAGCAATTGATCCTAACAGATAACCGGTGAATGAAACTGTCAATTACGCTTACTTTTAGAAGGGAATTGAGCTTCCTACGCAATACGATCATAGAACGTTGAATTCTCACCTATTTTGAAAGAGAATTGTTTATTGTACACAGTTTTCAACAGGAAACATTCTCAGTATTCACACAGTTCTAGCCCTTTGAATTCATCTTCATTTTCAATAGGAAATGTTCCGAGCATATAACTTCTGATCGAACTTTGAAAACAATCTTAGATTACCATTGGAATATTATCTGTAAAGAAATTACAGAACATTTTATTCGAGGTTAGTCTTCAGTGAGAAACGTTCATTTCAAACAGCGGGACTACAGAACTTTGATTTCAAGGATAGATTTCAAAGGGTAATTCAATGTTATACACAATTGATTACAGAACGCTACTTTCTCTGTTAGTTTTCTTGCACAACCTATGTTGTTATTGAAGCAGCTTCTAATCTTTTCAGTTCACAGTTAGCTTTCATGAGTAAATGATGCTAGTACATAATCGGCGAATTGCACATTGCATTCAGTGTTAATTTTCCAGGGGATAAGTTCTTCCTAGACAACAGGTTTACGTAACGTTGAATTGAACGCTACTATTCACTGAGAAATGTTCACTTAGAAAACAGGACTGTGCAACATTGAATACAGGCTTACTTAGGAAAGCGGCTTGCTTTACAGTAGAGGACAGGACAGAACAACATGACATTCACGATGAGTTTTCAATGAGAAACGAAAGAATCCAAGAAGTCCTACTCTTTGAATTCCTTGGGATTATTCAAGAGCAACTGATCCTAAAAGATAACCGGTGAGTGAAACTGCCAATTACTCTTACTTTTAGAAGGGAATTGAGCTTCCTACACAATACGATCATAGAACGTTGAATTCGCTCCTACTTTTGAAAGAGAATTGTTTATTGTACACAGTTTTCTACAGGAAACATTCTCAGTATTCATACAGTTCTAGCCCTTTGAATTCGTCTTCGTTTTCAATAGGAAATGATCCGAGCATATAACTGTTGATCGAAGTTTGAAAACAATCTTAGATTATCATTGGCATATTGTCTGTAATGAAATTAAAGAACATTGTATTCGCAGTTAGTCTTCAGTGAGAAAAGTTCATTTCAAACAGCGGGACTACAGAACTTTGATTTCAAGGATAGATTTCAAAGGGTAATTCAATGTTATACACAATTGAATTACGGAACGCGACTTTCTCTGTTAGTTTTCTTGCACAACCTATGTTGTTATTGAAGCAGCTTCTAATCTTTTCAGTTCACAGTTAGCTTTCATTAGTAAATGATGCTAGTATATAATCGGCTAATAGCACATTGCATTCAGTGTTAGTTTTCCAGGGGATAATTTCTTCCCAGACAACAGGTTTACGGAACGTTGAATTGAACGTTACTATTCACTGAGAAATGTTCCCTTAGGAAACAGGAGTATGCAACATTGAGTACAGGCTTAGTTAGGAAAGCGGCTTGCTTTACAGTAGAGGACAGGACAGAACAACATGACATTCATGATGAGTTTTCAATGAGAAACGAAAGAATCCGAGAAGTCCTACTCTTTGAATTCCTTGGGATTTTTCAAGAGCAACTGATCCTAACAGATAACCGGTGAATGAAACTGTCAATTATGCTTACTTTTAGAAGGGAATTGAGCTTCCTACACAATACGATCATAGAACGTTGAATTCGTTCCTATTTTGAAAGAGAATTGTTTATTGTACACAGTTTTCAACAGGAAACATTCTCAGTATTCACACAGTTCTCGTCCTTTGAATTCATCTTTGTTTTCAATAGGAAATGTTCCGAGCATATAACTTCTGATCGAACATTGAAAACAATCTTAGATTTCCATTGGAATATTGTCTGTAATGAAGTTACAGAATATTGTATTTGCGGTTAGTCTTCAGTGAGAAACGTTCATTTCAAACAGCGGGACTACAGAACTTTGATTTCAAGGAGAGATTTCAAAGGGTAATTCAATGTTATAAACAACTGAATTACAGAACGCGACTTTCTCTGTTAGTTTTCTTGCAAACCTATGTTGTTTTTGAACCAGCTTCTAATCTTTTCAGTTCACAGTTAGCTTTCATGAGTAAATGATGCTAGTACATAATCGGCTAATAGCACATTGCATTCACTGTTAGTTTTCCAGGGGATAAGTTCTTCCTAGACAACAGGTTTACAGAACGTAGAATGGAACGTTACAATTCACTGAGAAATGTTCACTTAGAAAACAGGAGTATGCAACATTGAATACAGGCTTAGTTAGGAAAGCGGCTTGCTTTACAGTAGAGGACAGGACAGAACAACATGACATTCACGATGAGTTTTCAATGAGAAACGAAAGAATCCGAGAAGTCCTACTCTTTGAATTCCTTGGGATTTTTCAAGAGCAACTGATCCTAACAGATAACCGGTGAATGAAACTGTCAATTACGCTTACTTTTAGAAGGGAATTGAGCTTCCTACACAATACGATCATAGAACGTTGAATTCGCTCCTACTTTTGAAAGAGAATTGTTTATTGTACACAGTTTTCAACAGGAAACATTCTCAGTATTCACACAGTTCTAGCCCTTTGAATTCATCTTCGTTTTCAATAGGAAATGTTCCGAGCATATAACTTCTGATCGAACTTTGAAAACAATCTTAGATTACCATTGGAATATTATCTGTAAAGAAATTACAGAACATTTTATTCGAGGTTAGTCTTCAGTGAGAAACGTTCATTTCAAACAGCGGGACTACAGAACTTTGATTTCAAGGATAGATTTCAAAGGGTAATTCAATGTTATACACAATTGAATTACGGAACGCGACTTTCTCTGTTAGTTTTCTTGCACAACCTATGTTGTTATTGAAGCAGCTTCTAATCTTTTCAGTTCACAGTTAGCTTTCATTAGTAAATGATGCTAGTACATAATCGGCTAATAGCACATTGCATTCAGTGTTAGTTTTCCAGGGGATAATTTCTTCCCAGACAACAGGTTTATGGAACGTTGAATTGAACGTTACTATTCACTGAGAAATGTTCACTTAGAAAACAGGACTATGCAACATTGAATACAGGCTTAGTTAGGAAAGCGGCTTGCTTTACAGTAGAGGACAGGACAGAACAACATGACATTCACGATGAGTTTTCAATGAGAAACGAAAGAATCCGAGAAGTCCTACTCTTTGAATTCCTTGGGATTTTTCAAGAGCAACTGATCCTAACAGATAACCGGTGAATGAAACTGTCAATTACGCTTACTTTTAGAAGGGAATTGAGCTTCCTACACAATACGATCATAGAACGTTGAATTCGCTCCTATTTTGAAAGAGAATTGTTTATTGTACACAGTTTTCAACAGGAAACATTCTCAGTATTCACACAGTTCTAGCCCTTTGAATTCATCTTCGTTTTCAATAGGAAATGTTCCGAGCATATAACTTCTGATCGAACTTTGAAAACAATCTTAGATTTCCATTGGAATATTGTCTGTAATGAAATTACAGAACATTGTATTCGCGGTTAGTCTTCAGTGAGAAACGTTCATTTCAAACAGCGGGACTACAGAACTTTGATTTCAAGGATAGATTTCAAAGGGTAATTCAATGTTATACACAATTGAATTACAGAACGCGACTTTCTCTGTTAGTTTTCTTGCACAACCTATGTTGTTATTGAAGCAGCTTCTAATCTTTTCAGTTCACAGTTAGCTTTCATTAGTAAATGATGCTAGTACATAATCGGCTAATAGCACATTGCATTCAGTGTTAGTTTTCCAGGGGATAATTTCTTCCCAGACAACAGGTTTACGGAACGTTGAATTGAACGTTACTATTCACTGAGAAATGTTCACTTAGGAAACAGGAGTATGCAACATTGAGTACAGGCTTAGTTAGGAAAGCGGCTTGCTTTACAGTAGAGGACAGGACAGAACAACATGACATTCATGATGAGTTTTCAATGAGAAACGAAAGAATCCGAGAAGTCCTACTCTTTGAATTCCTTGGGATTTTTCAAGAGCAACTGATCCTAACAGATAACCGGTGAATGAAACTGTCAATTATGCTTACTTTTAGAAGGGAATTGAGCTTCCTACACAATACGATCATAGAACGTTGAATTCGTTCCTATTTTGAAAGAGAATTGTTTATTGTACACAGTTTTCAACAGGAAACATTCTCAGTATTCACACAGTTTCTCGTCCTTTGAATTCATCTTTGTTTTCAATAGGAAATGTTCCGAGCATATAACTTCTGATCGAACATTGAAAACAATCTTAGATTTCCATTGGAATATTGTCTGTAATGAAGTTACAGAATATTGTATTTGCGGTTAGTCTTCAGTGAGAAACGTTCATTTCAAACAGCGGGACTACAGAACTTTGATTTCAAGGAGAGATTTCAAAGGGTAATTCAATGTTATAAACAACTGAATTACAGAAACGCGACTTTCTCTGTTAGTTTTCTTGCAAACCTATGTTGTTTTTGAAGCAGCTTCTAATCTTTT